>NW_007388356.1:0-1767 GCF_000475195.1 Diaphorina citri
AAAAAAAAAAGAAAAAGAAACGGAATTGAGTCATCAGAAACGGAATTGAACTCGAAGAAAAAAAAAATAATAATAATAATAAAAAATTATCTGGCGCAGTCCGTAGAATTGTAGGTACCTCTATTTTCAAAATTTATTCCGAGTATTCATCAAAGATCACCGTTGTTACACATGAAATAAAAAAAAAGGAATTTTAATAATAGATGTAAAAGAAATAACTTATACTCTTCACTGGGTTGGTAGCGTATTTTTATTTATAGAAAAACAGTTATGGAACTTCTTAAAGTTACTGAGTCTTCCATCATGAAAAGGAAATTTTAATTTTGTTAAGCTTAAAAAATACTCGTACTTGTCACAAATGTCGTTCCCCGCTAAATACATCGAGCTAAATTTTATGACTTGACTACGATTCGAACCACCAACATGTGGAATCAGAAGGCCAGAACTGAACTGTTAACCTCAAACTCCCAACCCTTGATTTGTCAGATTTGAGAAGACGCCATCTTGGATTTCCAATGGTTTAGTACAGGCGCTACCACGCCACCCAGTGGTTGAACTAAATTTCGTATTTTTCTTTAAAAGAGGGGAAAGTCCACTGCACTACCAACTACACCACTGAGGTTGGTTGTTACAAATCAAATTGTTTCTCCTTCTGGTAATCAATTTAATGTAGACTCTATATTATCTTTTCTTTGATTTTTACTTTCTATTACTAAAGTAATGAGAAAGTATACTTATTTACCCATTGTGTTTTTTATACATATAGCTAAGACGTTCTCTTTCACTCAACCCATGGAGTTACTCACCCGTGTAGTTCTTGCCGAACAGTTGCATGCCCATGACGGCAAAGATGAAGATGATAATGAGGGGAAATTGGTTTCCAGAAGAGGGGACATTGTCTCAGAAATTTCAAAAGGAAAATACAACTCTTTGATTTACCTTATACAGTCTGGATCCAATTTGCGGAACATGTACTCCTGATCCAGAATCATATCCTGAGTGTGATCCAAACCGATTGAAAGACAATGTGAGGGAAATTTATTTATTTACTTACACTCTAAGCAACAAGGCCATGTGTGGAAAAAAATACAATGTTTTCATAAAATTGTTCTTCTTGAGAAACCGGAGCACCTTCAGGATTTCTTCGTCGTTCTTAAGGATGTTGGAACTGTTGGCTGACGTGAGAATGAGGGAATTTTGAAGAATAAAATTTGGGAGTTTTAACTAGTGATACGGCGAACTGTAAAATTCACTTCGAAAAACGGTCGCCATGAGTCCTCAAATGACCAGACTCAAAATTTAATAAGTAAATTTCTTCTATGGATTGAACAAATCTTTATCAATCTCGGACAAACCATTTGAGATTTATAGTGAAACAAACAGACGGATAAACAGACTCGTGAATCATCGTTGAGTTGAAACTTGGAAATCGAATAGAGTTAAGACAAGCTCACTTTCAAATTAAAATAATTTAAATAGCAAACAAAATAATATTAACAAAGAAAATAAATATTCGAATAAGCACTGAAAAATATTCTACCAGTTCGTTGAAAGCCCTTTTAAAGTTACCTACCCTTTTTATGAAAATTGACTTGAAACAGATTGGCACTGATAAACGACTATCAGTGAAAAATAATTTGCAGAATTTATTTATTTATTTACACGCTAAGCAGCAAGGCCATGTGTGGAAAAAAAATAATATTACAAGTTTTTCAGGTAATTGTTTCTTTTAAGAAACTTGAGGACTTCTTTTATGGTTCCTTCGTC
>NW_007388357.1:0-1767 GCF_000475195.1 Diaphorina citri
CCCAATTCGAATTCCCTTTTCTGTGGTTAGGCGTAAAGAACCAGACATGGTATTAGAAACATATAGGATATGTAGTTAGCCCATAAGAGCCGAACTTTTTTTTTTTCGTTGGATTTTGCTGAATTTAAACCACTTCTAACTCCGGACCAGTACTGAGTGAATATGTTAAATTTGTATAGGCAGCTCCATTTGATTTGTATAGGCTTAACAGGACTGTTAGGGGTTAACATTGAGGTTGGTGAAACCCATCCTGACTGTAACAACGGAGATCTTATCGTCTCGAAATCGAAGGGAGAAGGACAGGATAGACTCCGATAGAGTTTTAGCTGTTGCACCTCCACATGAAAAAATAACATTAAAATCCAATTATTCTTGAAATCGCTCCAAATCCATCCCTAGTTTACATTGTTTTCACAGAGAGAGAGAGAGAGAGAGAGGAGAGGGAGAGAAAGGAGAGGGAGGAAGAGAGAGAGAGGTAGATAGATAGATGGGGAGGGAGAGAGAGGTAGATAGATAGATGGGGAGGGAGGAAAAGAGAGAGAGAGAAAGAGAGGGAGATTTTTCTATTATTTTTAATTAATGCGGCAAGTTGGTGAAAAAGAAATTTGAGGGTGCTAAAGAACGAGAGGAGGGGAATGGCAGAGGATTGAAGAAGCAAGGGGAACTTGGAAAGAAAAGAAGAAGGAGGAAGAAGAAGAAGAAGGAGGAATGAAAAGAAGAGATGGAGGAAGGGAAACTTAGAAAGAAAAGGAGGAGGAGGAGGAGGAGCAAGGAGAAATGAAAAAGAAGAGAGGAAGGGAGGGGGAAACAGAAACATAGAAGAGAAAAGAAGGAGAGAGGGTAAAGAGAACGAAGAAGAAAGAGGGAACTTAGAAAGAAGAAGAAAAATGCAAAAAGGGGGGAACTTGAAAAAAAAAGAGAAGAGAAGGAGAAACAGAAAGGGGGAAAAATGGGTGGAAAAGAAGGGGAAGAGAAAAGGGAAACATAGGAAGAAGGAGAAAGGGAAGGAATGAAAGGAGTGACTGTAAAAAAAAGCTGTAAGGAGGAACGAACGTAAGTGGGAGAAGTTTGAATAGAAAGAAAAAAAAAAGAGTAGAAAGTAAAGGGGGAGAAGGACTAGTGAAAGAGGAGGAAAAACATAAAAAAGAGGAAAAGGAGGAGGGAGCTAAAGAAAACAGCTAAAATGAAGTGGAGGGAGGATCAAGGATTGACTAAAGAAAGGGAAAGGAATTAGGGGATAAGAGGGGAATAAAAATAAAGGGAAAAGAAAAGATTAAAAGAAGGAGGGATTGAAAGAAAGCTGGAGGGAGGGAAGAAAGAGCAAAAAAGCGAGGAAGAGAAGGAGGAGAAAACATTTCGAATAAAATTTTACACAAAGGAGTTTTTTTTATATTCTTAAGAAGTAAAGGATGAAGGAAAAGAGCTTTCGTTTTGGTGGCACGCTGGAGGGAGGGAAGAAAGAGTCAAAAAAGGATGAAGAAGAGAAGGACGAGAGAATATTTCGAATAAAATTTTACACAAAGGAGTTTTTTTTATATTCTTAAGAAGTAAAGGATGAAGGAAAAGAGCTTTCGTTTTGGTGGCACTTTAATGAGGAGGGGAAGAAGAAGAATAAGAAGAGGAAGAGGAGGAGAAAAAGAAGAAGAAGAGGAAAAAGAAGAAGAAGAAGAGAAGGAGGAGGAGGAAGAAGAACAATCATCTTTGGGTATAAGCTTTTTGAAACCACTAACATATTCCATTTACCATTTTGACCACAAACGTCCAGGG
>NW_007388358.1:0-1766 GCF_000475195.1 Diaphorina citri
AGGTTAGTCGTTCGATATTGATATCCCATGTCGACAAATCCAATCTTCCACCTCCCAAAAATAGATCATCCGCCTCCCGTCCTTCAGCCACCTTCTACATATATTTTTCCACACATATATATTTTTCCACACCCCCACAGACTATTTTTTCATGTTGTTTCAACCTTCTTCGTTCTGGAACCTAATGCATCCCACATACCTACTCCTGCATCCCTTGAATCTTTCACCTCCTACTACATGATCGTGCACCTACCACCCTATTTTTACCACACCCACAAACTATTAGTTCTTTCCTCAATTTTCTTCTTTCTAGGACCTCTTGCATCCCACACTTTCCTTCGTCCAAATCCTCCTCTAAGTTTCACTTCACAACCTCTACCATCCATCCTTCTTTGACTCACTTCACAAACCTCTTTAACATCTTAACCTCTTTCATCTATCATCCTCCTTTGAATCTCAATCTCTCCTTCATTCGTTAACGTTTTCTACCTTGTTCTGGGCTGAACTCATTTTCGAAACCACATTTCAACCACCACTAATGTATAAATGGGTTTCAGGGATAAAAAGGGTTGGGGGCTTTATTGGATGGTTTTCTCGGAATGAGGTTCCTGGAAAGTGGGAGGATTCGTAGGATGAGAGGTACATAAATGGGAGTAGTGCGGTTGAGACTGAGTTACTGCAAAGTTCGGGGTCGGGGTCATTTCATGGAAGGGTAATGGATTTCAGAGAGGTTCCAGGGATACGTAGGGTTGGGGCGTTATTGGATGGTTTTCTCGAAATGAGGTCCCTGGAAAGTGGGAGGATTCGTAGAATGAGAGGTACATAAATGGGAGTAGTGCGGTTGAGACTGAGTTAGCCAGCCTAGTTAGCTTAGTTGGTAGTGCGTCTGCCTTGTAAGCGCTAGGCCACGGGTTCGATTCCCGCCCGGGGAGTTCTTATAGTATAGTACAATTTATGATGGAAGTCAAGCATACCTACTCAATAGTTTCTATTAGTACAATTTCCATGTTCAGGTTCATAGGTACCTACCTACATTTTATATTTTTGAGGTGGTTGATTTATGCAAGCGCTCTTGTAAGTAGGTATTTTAAAAATATTTGAGCCAGCCTTGTTAGCTTAGTTGGTAGTGCGTCTGCCTTGTAAGCGCTAGGCCGCGGGTTCGATTCCCGCCCGGGGCGGATTTTATCCTGATGGGATAATGTTCGTTCTCGGAACGGCTGGCTTTCTCCTATCCTGTATTCCTTCTCTCTTCGATTTCGGGACGATAAGACCATAGCAGTTACAGTTCCCTCTGTCAAACCTCTTAAAAAAAAAAAAAAAAAGATTGATGATATGCGGGTTAAGGACATTGAGGGCTTCCTCAATGGGAGGTGTAGTGCTGGTATACCCGTACATATTATGTATTCATTTCAAAAATTAAATTGAAGTTTTTTTTTCTTCCTTTCTTCCTATCTCTATCAAATGTCTTCTTTAGAATTTGACATTGTTCCTTTTGAAATAGGTTTATTTCTGCTCTTTAAGCAGATGAGTACACAATTATATTCGACAATGGAACAGTTTCCAAACACATCCTTTAGGAAACATTAGGTATCTCACATTTCCAACACAAGAGTCAGCTCCCATGGCGTAGTGGTCACTGCACTCGCCTTGCACGCGGGAGACCCGGGTTCGATTCCCGGCGGGGTCAAGCAAATGATTGATCCCGTGACTGGCTGTTGCGGGGCCCACTCAGCCTCGTGAGGAAAATGAGTAGCTATGACATGTAA
>NW_007388359.1:0-1766 GCF_000475195.1 Diaphorina citri
TTGCTGCTCAGGGTAGAACTTACGGGTGCATGGCGGATGCAGTCTAATAAGTGTTTGACAGTTATGGCAAATCTTTCGCAATTCACATTGCATTCAATTTCAAGCTTTCACAAGCCAGCCTAGTTACGTTGAATTGTAGCGCGTCTGCCCTGTAAGCGCTAGGTCGCGAGTTCAACCTGCCCGGGGCGGATTTTATCCTGAAGGGATAAGGTTCGTCCCTCGGAACGGCTGGCTTTCTCCTATCCTGTCTTCCTTCTCTCTTCGGTTCCGGGATGATAAGACCTTAGCAGTTACAGTTCCCTCTATCACACTTTTTCTTTTTCTTCCAACTTGGAAATTCCAAGCTTTGACAATAACATATACACAATATGAACAATGTTGTGTTTTATTTCGTCCACATTCCAAACTTTGGACCAAACATTTATGTTGGTAATATGTTTTGTGTACCGTGACAAAACATTTAAATAAACTTTGCCAAAACATTATTGCTTTCGCTTTCGGTTGTGTGAATCTCTCCACTGTTTTCAAGTTTGTTGTTGTTGTTGTTGTTGTTGTTGAAGAAGAAGAAGAACAAGAAGTACCAATTTCTCTTCTCTCTAACATCCTCTTTCCTCCCACCCATTTACCCTCCCTCCTTCCTACCAATTTCTCTTCTCTCTAACATCCTCTTTCCTCCCACCCATTTACCCTCCCTCCTTCCTACCAATTTCTCTTCTCTCTAACATCCTCTTTCCTCCCACCCATTTACCCTCCCTCCTTCCTACCAATTTCTCTTCTCTCTAACATCCTCTTTCCTCCCACCCATTTACCCTCCCTCCTTCCTACCAATTTCTCTTCTCTCTAACATCCTCTTTCCTCCCACCCATTTACCCTCCCTCCTTCCTACCAATTTCTCTTCTCTCTAACATCCTCTTTCCTCCCACCCATTTACCCTCCCTCCTTCCTACCAATTTCTCTTCTCTCTAACATCCTCTTTCCTCCCACCCATTTACCCTCCCTCCTTCCTACCAATTTCTCTTCTCTCTAACATCCTCTTTCCTCCCACCCATTTACCCTCCCTCCTTCCTACCAATTTCTCTTCTCTCTAACATCCTCTTTCCTCCCACCCATTTACCCTCCCTCCTTCCTACCAATTTCTCTTCTCTCTAACATCCTCTTTCCTCCCACCCATTTACCCTCCCTCCTCAATAGTGAAGGGAGGAGAGGGAAGCAAGCTTTCACCCTCCCACGTATTTGTTTCTCTCTCCGCTCTCTCAATTCCGAACCTTAATCTTCTCTCCTCCTACCCATTTCTCCCCTCCCTCCTCAATAGTGAAGAGAGGGGAGGGGAAAACCATTTCATCCTCCCACTTCTACCCCCATCATTTCCCCTCCCTCCCTTTTATCAACTCTATGACTCTGTTTAATGAAATACTTCCCCCCCCCCTTTTTATTAAATTTACAAAGTATGCAAAATATTTTTTTACATAGTTATATTAACCTACATAGATAATTCAGTGGCGTAGCGTCCACGTAGGGCGTGTATGGCGGCCATACCCTCAAAATTTCACTCAAATACCCTTAAATATTGATTTAAATAATTAATGTATTTTATTAGATAAAATAAAAATTATTATACCCTAAAAATCTTAAAATTGTTAAAAATCCCTTAAAATCCCTTTTTATCCCAGTCAGACCCGAAAAATCCCCGAGAAGGGATCTATTAGATATATAGGTATGGATATTTGTAACTTTGTAAAGTTCGACTTTAGTCTGGTACATTGCTT
>NW_007388360.1:0-1766 GCF_000475195.1 Diaphorina citri
AAAAGTCATGGAAAATCGTGAAAATTTAAAGAAAACCTGGAAAAGTCATGGAATTTGTCACCCGGTCAATAATTAAAAATGTTCAAATTAAATATCAAGTTTTTTCCGAAAAACGGCCTGCGGCGCATTCCGCCTCATATTCCTTGACGTTCTGGATATTGCATATTTTGTTTAAATGAAGGGGTAATCTTACTGATTTTTAGGTACCTCCGCCCCCTATTTTTCTGGAAAAAGTCATGAAAATTTTCTGGAAAAGTCAGGAATTTCATTCCGGGAAAAGCGTATAAACCCTGCATGCCTATCCAAGAAAGGAAAAGTTAGGTCAGAAAATTGTCGTACAGAACGCCGTATAATGTTTATACCAGATTATTATTATTATTTTATCATTATTATTAATGCCCCTGTTGACCAATAAAGCTGATTTTATTAGCATATCTTCTCTCAGATTTACGTCGCTCTCATTACTCTATCTCAAGGTCAGAAAATTGTCGTACAGAACGCCGTATAATACCAGATTATTTATACCAGATTATTATACCAGATTATTATTAATGCCCCTGTTGACCAATAAAGCTGATTTTATTAGCATATCTTCTCTCAGATTTACGTCGCTCTCATTACTCTATCTCTGTTATCCTTTGTGTTGAAACCAGGTGGACTACTTCAACAATTACCTCAAAGATCCCAAGAGACCTCAACTTCCTGAACACCCCGGGAACAAGGCTGCCAAGAAAGAACCGGCAGTGGCAGAGGGAGTGCCACCCCCTGCTTTCGCTCCCCCACAGTAAGTCGCCACTCATTAATAATAATAGACCTCAAGTTCCTTTGGTAGAGGGAACTAGGAGTATAACAACACCAACAACAACCTGAATTAGAAGAGAGAAAGAAAAACTACTAAGCGAGGTTAACGCCGCGCCGGAGGCGTTCTCTACCATCCAAAACTTATAATAGACTCTCAAGTTCCTTTGGTAGAGGGAACTACGAGTATAACAACACCACCACCAACAACAACAACAACAACCTGAATTAGAAGAGAGAAAGAAAAACTACTAAGCGAGGTTAACGCCGCGCCGGAGGCGTTCTCTACAATCCAAAATTTAGAGCTCCATTAATATGTGGTCAAAAATTCTCAAAACTAACTAATAATAAGACAAAATGGCCCTCAAGACGGCTAACCTGAATTAGAAGAGAGAAAGAAAAACTACTAAGCGAGGTTAACGCCGCGCCGCAGGCGTTCTCTACCATCCAAAATTTAGAGCTCCCTTAATATGTGGTCAAAAATTCTCAAAACTAACTAATAATAAGACAAAATGACCCTCAAGACGGCTAACTCCAAGGAAAGTGTCAATTACGGGTGTACCTATTCAAAATTTCAAACCCACCTTAGGAACATTGTTTGTTCGTGTCAATTACGGGTGTACCTATTCAAAATTTCAAACCCACCTTAGGAATATTGTTTGTTCCCGGACATATGGGCAATTGGGCCGTTCTTACGATTGTATGAATGTGAAATTCAGACCATAAATGTCAATTACGGGTGTACCTATTCAAAATTTCAAACCCACCTTAGGAACATTGTTTGTTCCCGGACATAATATGGGCAATTGGGCCGTTCTTACGATTGTATGAATGTGAAATTAAGACCATAATAATAACTGAATTAAAAGAGATCGTCCTTCAGAACAATGGCTTCTCTCTGTATTTCAATCAATGGTGTGACTATTGTTTCAGTTTCCAATACGGGGCGTACCCAGCATACCAGCCCT
>NW_007388361.1:0-1766 GCF_000475195.1 Diaphorina citri
AGGGTGGTAGGGTAGAATTTTTCTCTCTCTCCTTTTTTTTCGAGAGGTTTGATGGAGGAAACTGGAACTACTGGGGTCTTATCGTCCGGAAATCGAAGAAAAGAGGACAGGATAGGAGAAAGCCCAGCCGTTCCGAGAACGGACCCAATCTATTTAGATTTAGAATGAAGATCACTTCGGGCTGGAATCGAACCCGGGACCTAGCGCTTATAAGGAAGGCGCCCTACCCTCCAAGCTAACTATGCTGGCTGCAGACCTTAAATAAAAGAAAATCTCATATTAACCCCATTAATCACCCCAAAATCAGCCTTTTTCCTCCAATCATCCCTTTAATTTTTAATTTTAGCACGTGAACGTTAGGAACTTCAAGTCTGGCACGCTAATATTTGAACACCCGGTATACAGTTCTCATACACATGAACCTCTCCATAAAGTACTAAAACAAATTTCACCCGGCTATTCCTTATAAGACCATCAATACTGGTGTACCTTGACTTGTGAGACACCCTGTTTGACCCTGCGCGGGGTTCACATGATGAGGGATCTTTTAAATAGCAATTAAAAAATTATACAAGACTCTCTGAAGAGATTTACAGGGTGGTCCAACCTGCTCAGTTCCTAAACGGTAGGAAAGGAAAAGTAGGCAAGAAATTTTGAATTGAAGGCTCGATAACTTTGTGAAGGTCCATTCTAACTATGTATTGGGTTGTATGCGAAAACGAATACTATTTCACTTTCGTTAAAAGGTAAGTTAAAGGCCTCTGGTGTTATTCGGATAACGTGTCTCAAATTGCCCACCCCACCTACCTAGTTACCTACCTCACTCACTCACCCTACCTATTTACTTAAGAAAACTCACCCTCCCAACCTATTTACCTACGAATATAGCTACTTACAGACATAGTTACCCAAGTACCTACCTACCTACTTAGCTCGAAAAAAAGTATGCCAATATAATTCAAATTGACCAGGGCGGAAACCGACATGCGTTTATGGAACATGAAAATGACCACGGCATGAAAGCCGAGGCGAGGGTCATAAAAATAAATTTCGTCCATAAAAAGGAACCATAAACTCTAATTTGAATTTTTCGGGGTCGCGAAATAATTTGGAAATATCATGGAAAACAAAAAGAGAAACAAAATTTAGGTACCTACTTTTTTTTGCTCCTCCTCCTCCTCTTCCTCGCCTTCCTTTTCTACTTCTACTCTTTTTCACTCCTCTTTCCTACTGTTCCTTCTTTCTTTACTTTTTCCTCCTTCTCAAAGATTTTTCCTCTTTGTCTTACTGCTCTTTCTCTTCCTTCTTCTACTTCTTTCCTCTCCTATAAAAACTGACCATCGAAAATTTGACCCGATTACATTACTTTCCTTCCTATAGGAGAAGGAAAGTAAAAAATCAACAGATCTCAGATATTACGAGTAGACTTATTTCAGTGTGAACATTAAAACGGTTGTTCCCAGGACCAAGTCACAACAGAAAGTGAATTTACAAGACATCCACAGTTACATAATCAGAGAACCTCAACCAAAATCAGCCTCAGTATCCAATGGTAACATCATCGGGAACTAATCATGCAGAAAATATTATGAACGCAATCCCAAAACAATCTTCAGTGAAGATAATAACTACCTATTTAAAACACTGAACCACGAAAAAAAAGAAGATGTTTCTTTAAAAATATGTACCCTACCTACTTAAAATTCTCCAAGTACCTACTTCGGAACTTGGGTAGGTACATTTTGAAATTGTTGTTTACCTAAGTA
>NW_007388362.1:0-1766 GCF_000475195.1 Diaphorina citri
TAATGAGCACACTTAGCACTAGTAGTGTAAAAATTAATACAGACACCTAACTGATAACAGGAATGTTCAGGGGCAGACGCAAGAGTAGTCAATGGAAAATAACAACCTCAAATAATAAGGTATTATTTGTGAGTCCTTCTAAAACACCTGATAACTAGTACAAATTTGGAGAAAAAGGATGACAACTTACCGATGTGGTGTTTCTTCCTGGAATAGAAGTGACACGTTACAATGGTTTCCTTCTCAGCTTGCCATAGTCCCCCGGGTATTTTTCAATCAGTTTCCCTGATTTTTCTATTTCCAACTTATTTCAGTCCACTTCCTTATTATCAGTTTTTACTTTTCAAGTTTTCAACATTCTGAGTTTTCAACAGTTCTTCAGAAAAATCGAATGTTTTTTATTTGGTGATTGGAAAAAACGATTAATCGAATTTCCGACAATCGATGTATCGATATGTGTCAAATATCGAAATCAGCAAGGACTTTACACACGACGCAGACCTCTTTTTTTAGGAACTGTTAATAGTGTAAATTCCCGTTCCCAATTTTTTGTGAGTTTTATCCGATTTTTTTCCACATGTCCTGTAAGCTGTAAGATAATGTATATTAAATAATGGTGTTCCCACTACACATGACACGATTTCTTTTCGAACGACAAGTGCAATTGGAACTGATGGGAACGACGCGACGGCTCATATACCTACAACAAGGTATGTATCTATCTAACTACCTAAGTCCAGAAGGAACGAATTTATTGTAGGTAGGTATGGCCAATAGACAATAGCTATCTAACAATCTATCTTAACCCTGTAGGTACTTATATGTAGTATGTAGGTAGAGGTATATCTTCCTAATTTAAAGCTGACCTTTGCATGTACCTACCTAAATATATTTAGGTCATGGATAATGACTGTATTGTCAGTCATCAAGTAGGTAGGTATCTACAACCAGTACAAGTATCAGGGTCCACTAGTCAAAGCTAGCCTTGATAGTTTTTTTTTTTCTCTCTCAAGAAAGTTTAAAGCCAGCAATCATTCCAAGAACGAACTTTATTTGTTTAGAATAGACCCGGGACCTAGCGCTTTGAAGGCAGACGCGCTACATTCCAAGCTAACTAGGCTTAGTTGAAATTTTCAGTCCCTGATTCTAAGTAGGCTTCTACAACGGAGCCCTGACCCTCGACAGTAGCCTAGTCCCGACCCAAGAGGAAATAAACAAACCATGCTACTCACTCAATGTAAAAGAAGGTTGATGATTTCGGCAGGAGTCGATAGTTCAGGGTCTAGGTCAATGGTCTATGCACTCTATGCGGTCAATGGGTCCCCGTTGTGGACGCGCAATAAGTGGGTAAGTTTTCGAAGGTCATACCTGTAGCATAGCACGGTGGACCCTGATATTTACAAATAAATTGCTTACGGAACAATGCACCTGGATAGGTACATAGCTAAAGTTGGGATGGACATTTGGCTGATTTGGCATGTGCCTTAGTTCATAGGTATAGGTGCATGAGTATCTACCCTAAATGTCAAGTAGATACGTAGATTACCTATCTAGTTCCAGTACCTTTGTTTTAGTAGTTCAAGTACCTTTGTTTCCAGTACCTTTAGTACCTCAGAACTAAGCATTTCATAACATAGAACACCTACTCGTATAATTAAGTCACACGGTCACTTAAAGCTAGGTACCTGTACCTATACTAACCTATTATAGGTATACCTAATTTTTACTTTAATTCTTTTGAGTTGAGATCTAATTCGTCAGTACCT
>NW_007388363.1:0-1765 GCF_000475195.1 Diaphorina citri
GGGAAAAATCCTACAATGCTGCAGTGAGCACCAAAGTTGTGACATAATAACACAAAGAAATTGCATTTACATTTATTTGTGCGTTCCCGATTTTTTCATTCGTCCGGATGCCGATGTCCAGAATGCCGAGTGGAAACCTCGACCTGACCTGAACTCCCATCAGAACTATGGGTGTCTGTATTCTGGACAAAATTTTACGGATTTCGGGGGCCCCCAAGAGGCTTTTTTTTCCAAGTCTACCGTTCAATACAGTTTGTTCACACGGCTACCCACAGACTAAAGTCTACAGTTGGACCTTTGACTCTACGAATCCCCAAATGTAACTGAGTAGGTACACAAAAGCCCACTCTGAGATGAAGTTGTAGGGGAAACAGTCCAAAAAGTTGGGTTAACCTGACACGAATATATGAAACTGAGTAGGAGTGTTGTGATTTGATTACTTATGACGTCCACCTATGTACATGTTAATTACATAATACATATCTCCTGAATGATGTTGACTCATAATAATAATAACTTGTTACGTCAGCTTTTTTTCGATGCTCTCTTATTTTGAAGTTAGGTCATAACTTAATGTTTTTTTTTTTTTTTTTTTTTTTTTTTTTTTTTTTTTTCCCTACCTAGATATTTTATCAACATAATGGATATAAAATTGTAGAAATACTGCAAAAGTTTTGTTTTTCCAGAACCAGAACTTTTTGGCAAAATTTATAATGTACGTCTGTCTCCTCTCCTCTCTCTCTCTCCCTCCCTCCCTCCCAACCCCTCCCTCTCTTGCCCTCTCAATAACACACTCCCTACCTCTCCTCTCCTTTCACTCCAATCTAATAATGTTACATGAAATTTGTCTCTCCGTCCTACTCCCACACACGAGAGTACCACAGAAGAAAGAGAGAAGACGATAAAGTTCGCAGACCAAAAATGAAAACTATTCCCGGGGACTAAATTGTAGACCATAAAAGTTTATGAGAAAATTTTCCAGAGAGGGGAAGGAAACAGAGAAAGGTGGAGAAAACGGGAGGAAGGGAGAGGGAGAAGAAAACAAGAAAGAGGGGAAGAGGAACATAAATAGTTATAGAAATAAAGGAAGAGAGAAAGAGAAGGAGAAAGAAGTGGATGGAAAGAGAAGAAGAAATAGAGGGAGAGGGAGAGAGAGAAAGAGAGAAGAACTAAGGAGAGGCGAGAGAGGAGTGTAAGGGGAAAGAAGGAGTAGAGGGAAAGAGAAGAACAAATAAAATATAAAGGAGAGAGATGGAGGGGTAAAACATAGTAAGAGGGGAGTTAATATAAGAGAGGACATGAAGTAAAATTGAGAGAGAGAGAAGGGAAAATTGAGAGAGAGGGAGAACTCTAAATCAGGAAGACTACGTATTAGCCAGATGAAAAGAGGGAGAGAGATAAAAAAAAAAAAATAAATTGCAGAATTATGTTAATAAGGGAGGAAATTTTAAAGAGAGAATGAGAGAGGAAGGAAAAGAGAGAGAATGAGTGAGAAAGGAACGAAAAAAGGAAAGAGGGCGAGAGGGAGAGAAAGAGGGAGAGACAGGAAGAGTGAGGGAAAGAGAGAAGGGTAGCCACAAAAGTTATGGAAGAATGGTCCATCCTCAGTGGAGTGGTTAAATATGTGATGGGTGAGAGAGGAGAAAATGGCATAGGAAAATGAACCAATCGAGGTTTTCAAAGCATGAAAAGCGAGAAAGTTTTAGATAACACTTCAGTCGATCATTTAAGACCGGTTTTAGCGTCACCTATGTTAAGCTACGCC
>NW_007388364.1:0-1765 GCF_000475195.1 Diaphorina citri
CAAATATGATCAAATGGAGCATTTGTCGTTTGCTCTTCTTTTTAAACTGTGAATAGAGAGGAATGAAGAAGAAGAAGAAGAAGAAGAAGAAGAAGAAGAAGAAGAGGACGAAGAAGAAGAAGAAGACGAAGAAGAAGAAGAGGACGAAGAAGAAGAAGAAGAAGAAGAAGAAGAAGAAGAAGAAGAAGAAGAAGAAGAAGAAGAAGAAGAAGAGGAAGATCCCAGGAGTTGAAGAAGAAGAATAAGAATAAGAAGAAGAAGAAGAAAAAGAAGATCCCAGGAGTTGAAGAAGAAGAGGAAGAGAGAAAAGAGGAGAAAAAAGACCATCAGAAGTTGGAAAAGAAAAGGTAGGAGAAGTAGAAGAACAAACAACAGAAGGAGAAAAAGACGACGATGAAGAAGGAAGGGGTCATAAAAAAAAATCTCTAGTGGAGCATGATTCTGGGCAAATTGACTTTACTATTATATTGGTGATTTCGGGTACTGCATCAGCATCACTGTACCTATTTCATTTGAATCTCATCGAACCCTGACCCTCTGAGGTGCGGAGCAACTTGAGAATTAGAACGTAGTTTTGAACAAGATCAGTAAAACTGATATCCCTGAACTTCTATCTACCTTCAGCTGATTTCGGTTCTCTTGGTAAGAGATGAGTCTGTGAATTCCTCTTAGCTTTCTTTCTCAATTTCTTTTTTGATTTTACCCTTTCGTTTTGTTTGATTCTTTTTCCTGTTTCCTGCCTAAATATTTTTCCTCATTCGTAGGTGCCCTGCATCCTTTTTGTCACCTCACTTACATCCAGAGCTCCCTTTAATAACTTCCTTTTCAATCAGAATCTTTTCTGAACTCTTTCCAATCGTTCAGTCCCTTTTCTTCTGCATTTAAATTGTCCTTCAGCTTACTTGAGTATTTATTCTGCACTTCTGTACCTACGCACAACAACTTATTTGACAAAAATATGCTCAATTCTCTTCCCACTACTCCAATTTTTTTACTCGTTTGAACCCATTGCCCATGGGTTGAACCCTGATATTTCGTGTGATGGGTAGAGGTTGATAATGCGATGAGAATATTAGATGAGACCTCTGCTTCTCTTCTACAGTGTGGGTAGATCGTTTACTTTGGAACTTGTTTCGTTTCGGTGATCAGCTGTTTCGTGAGGGGAGTGAGTTAAAATGTCGAGGAAGTTTTCTGGGGTTTATGCATTGTTCTGGTATTGCGTTCTACACATTTGAATATTTTGAATACATTTTTGGATTATTGATGTTTGTGAGATATGTATGGTTGTGTTCGTTTATTGAATGGAAGAAAGTGAGTTTTAAATTTTTACCTCGTCGATTTTGAGTTTTGTCAGCTAGCTGTTTTTGAGGGGAGTGAGTTGAGGATGTTTTCTGGGGTTCTAGTATTGTGTTCACTCGAGAGTTCACTGAACTACGTAGTATCAGTGATGAAATTATTTTTCTCTCACACCGTTTGTGTGGAGTTCTATTGATGTTGTTGGTTAGATAATGGAATTCCTGTTTTTACGATCAGCTGTTCGAAGAGTAGGGGAGATTTTGAAGCGTTCTTTCTCTCGGTATTGCGTTCTATATTTTTCCCCCTTTCAGAATTATTGATCCTGTGATAGGATGGCTTGGATGTTTTCAAATGTGCCTTGTTCGTTACTTTACTTTTGATATGTTTACGCATTTTGAAATTCCTGATTTATTTTATCATCAGCTGTGTTTCTGTTTTTATAGAAAGGCAAGAGGAGAGATTGGTGATT
>NW_007388365.1:0-1765 GCF_000475195.1 Diaphorina citri
GTATGATCGCGCCATGCTACAGTTGGCCCGGGTTAAGGAGACGGAGGACAAAGCTAAAGAGGACGTGGATCGTGTCCATGTTGAACTGGATATGATGCGGGAGCGGTAAGTGGAGATGAAGGGTTCTCTTCAAGGAGGGTCTAGGTAAGTGGAGATGAAGGGTTCTCTTCACGGAGGGTCTAGGTAAGTGGAGATGAAGGGTTCTCTTCAAGGAGGGTCTAGGTAAGTGGAGATGAAGGGTTCTCTTCAAGGAGGGTCTAGGTAAGTGGAGATGAAGGGTTCTCTTCACGGAGGGTCTGGGTAAGTGGAGATGAAGGGTTCTCTTCAAGGAGGGTCTAGGTAAGTGGAGATGAAGGGTTCTCTTCACGGAGGGTCTAGACGGAAATCCTACGAAAAACTGCTGGACCGCTACGAGAAAACCGCCCAGATACGAGACAAACTGGAGCTGGAGATCTCGAAAATGTCGCGCGACATCGAGAAACTGTTGCAAGAGAACGAGACTCTGAAACAAGACAAGAGCTCGGTCTCGCCACTCGAAGTGGAGAGGTTGCGAGACAAACTCGACAAATCTAACCAAGGTAAGAAGAAGGACAAATCAAATCGTGAATATTTGTGATAAAGGGGAGAGCCTCTTCACAACTTGTGTGGATATCACAGCATTACTACGTACCTTCCTGTACTATTAATTCTCATCTACTCATATCATTTTACACTGGTAATGCCGCCACTGGTCGCTACTCGATTAAAGTAGCTACTCAATTGTCCTCACGAGGCACCCCGAACTCCAAGCACAGAGCCGAAATTCTTCACAACTTGTGTGGATATCACAGCATTACTACGTGCCTTCTCATCTATTCGTAGGGGACGTTAAACAGAGAGAAGACTAGCGTCTGGCTGTGGGACTATAAACAGGAAGGAGAACAGCTAACCCTAACCAGCCTAGCTAGCTGGCAGTTCCTCAAAGGGTTCTCTCTGCTTTTAAAGACCAAGTACAAGTCCGGAGTGCAAGCCTAGTGTGATACCAACTCGGCGACGGAGGCCACTCAATTGATTCTACTCTAATTTCTATTCTATTCTAATTTCTAATTTATTCTATTCTACTTTAACTTCTATTCTATTCTGATTTCTATTCTATTCTACTTTAACTTCAATTCCCTTGTATTCAATTAAATTCTAAAATCCATTCTATTCTATTCTAACATTCCAATCTATTCTAATTTCTATTCTGTTCTATTCCACAGCTCTCGACAAGCACGAGATGGAAATGTCCAAGCTGCTGCGCGAATACGAACGCCTTCAGTCCGAACTGCGCAGGTTAACTTCAATTCCCTTGTATTCAATTCCAATAATTCCATTCTAAAATCCATTCTATTCTATTCTGATATTCCAATCCATTCTAATTTCTATTCTATTCTATTCCACAGCTCTCGACAAGCACGAGATGGAAATGTCCAAGCTGCTGCGCGAATACGAACGCCTTCAGTCCGAACTGCGCAGGTCGAGCGACGAGAAAAACAAAATGGAGGCGGAAATGAATCGCCTGCGGCGCACGCTGGAAACGCAACAGCACCAGGGCCCTGACGTGCAAATTATCCAGGAGGAGCTCATGATTGCCAGTCGGGAACGAGACCAGCTGGCTAGTAAGTAGAATAGAATAGAATAGAATATACCGTGTTTATCTTGCCAGAATGATTTTTTTTTTTTTAAGAGGTTTGACAGAGGGAACTGTAACTGCTATGGTCTTATCGTCCCGAAATCGAAGAGA
>NW_007388366.1:0-1765 GCF_000475195.1 Diaphorina citri
ACTGCTGGAGTAAAGGGACTTTTCAGTCCTATGCGAACAGTATAAATAAGCACTATTATTATTATACTCTACTGGTCCAGATATAAGATATGGGAGAAGTTTAATCAAGGAGTAGACCAGCTTAGTCTGGCTGGGGAACTTTCAACAGGGAGGATAACAGCCTAAAATTTCCCTCGCTAAAGAAATGGCAAAGGTTGAGTGCGAAGCAGGGCATTGACTCGTAAAAAAAAATTATAGCCAAAACCAAATGTCAGCCCAAAAGCGATATTTTTACCTAGGGCTGATGGAGGGCTGACGAAAGACGCCAACCATGTCCGAACACGGGAAAAGGCGAAGAAAATGAGTGAAGTTCAAATCTATCTTTTTCCATCTCAACAGGTTCAACAACAGCAGACTCTGGATAAAATCGACACTTCTCTGTTGGATGGTACCAGCAACAGTGTGCCTACTATTATATTCGAGAACCGGAACTACAAATCTGCCGTTGGGAAACACTGTGATAGAGGAAACTGTAACTGCTAAGGTTTTACCGAAAGTGAAGAAAAAAGGAAAGACAGGATAGGAGGAAGCCAGCCGTTCCGAGAACGAACGCTATCCGTTCAGGATAAGGTTTGCTTTCTTAGACATAGAAGGTTCGTTCTAAGAACAACTTTCCTTCTTCTATCCTGCCCTCTCTTCGATTTCGGCACGATAAGACCTCAATTCTTACAGCTCCTTCTATCAAATCTTTTGAAAAAATAAAAGTCCTGTGCTCTAATGTACAAAAAGATAAAAGAACACAAGTAACGTTTACTCTTCACGGGTTCACAGGTGTTCTTCTTTAGTCAAGTTGAATTTTCACAAAGTTACGTCAGAATCTATCACTAAGTTACAATACCTAATGAGCTCCAGTCGATGGTGATAGAGTAAGGTGGACTAGTGCTAGTGTGGACGCACTTTTAACATACACGGACCGTTTGATAAGTTCGTGGACTCGGATACTTCTTCTTGGTATGAAGCCCAAATGTAGGTGCCACTGCAAAGTATATCTTGTTTTAGGAAGGTACACCAAGTTTCATCACGTTCCTATTATTAGCCTTTGATTCACAGCTATCGATTGATGACGAGTTTGATAGGCTTTTTATAATGGATAATTCCGAGGTGCGGGCAAATGATTATTTTTCATTTCTTTTAAGAACAAATCGGGAATCAAAATAAAAACCCCATTAGATTCAAATTTCGATACCGGATGTAGTCAGGGGTTTTTCCTACTCCTGGTTTGCCCTCAAAAAAAGAAAAAAATAATCACTGCCTGCACCTCAGAATTATCCATTATAAAAAGCCTATCAAGCTCGTCATCAATCGATAGCTGTGAATCAAAGGCTAATAATAGGAATGTAATGAAACTTGGTGTACCTTCCTAAAACAAGACATACTTTGCAGTGGCACCTAGATATGGGCTTCATAGCAAGAAGAAGTATCCGAGTCCACGAACTTATCAAACGACCCGTGTACAATACCTAATGAGCTCCAGTCGATGGTGATAGAGTTAGGTCGACTAGTTAGTGCTAGTGTGGACGCACTTTAACATATATGTAAATGCAGTTTCTTTGTGTTATTATATCACAACTTTGGTGCTCACTGCAGCATTGTAGCATTTTTCCCAATATCTCAATAATCCTAACATCGCATTTATATGACATATAAATGCGCATAGCGACCGGTGCCAGCATGGTAGGTAAACATTGGATGTTTATTTTATTATTATGTTAAGGCGGTCTCTTCC
>NW_007388367.1:0-1764 GCF_000475195.1 Diaphorina citri
CATATTTTTGTATCTGCCATACACCGGGGTGATGGTCTCTAGCCATGTTTAATTGGCTCGTCCTGAACCGCAGTCAACTATCGTGAGGACTTGTACTTGGTCTTTAAAAGCAGAGAGAACCCTTTGAAACTGCCAGCTAGCTAGGCTGGTTAGGGTTAGGGATACTGGTAGTTGTGGTAGGATGTAGGGATTGTAGGGATATTGATAGGGTGCAGGAGTATTGTGAGGGAGGGTGT
This sequence comes from Diaphorina citri, assembly GCF_000475195.1. Classification (NCBI taxonomy): domain Eukaryota; kingdom Metazoa; phylum Arthropoda; class Insecta; order Hemiptera; family Psyllidae; genus Diaphorina; species Diaphorina citri. The sequence goes on from NW_007388367.1 coordinate 237, forward strand.
AGGGATCTGGAATAGGGTTCTTGAGATTGGTTCTAATACCTAACATGTCTGTAGTACCTAGACCCAGACTACAATAAAACATCTCCTATTGGTCCTAACATAAAGACTAACCGGCCTAACCGCTAACTTGGAAAATAATAATCTTATTTGGAGTCTCCAAAAGCGATAACTTTTTGCAATAAATTAAAAACTGAAATGAATTAAATATTGAAATCTATTTAAATTAGGAAGTGATGACAAAAAACATGCTGATCAATTTTTTATTTCAGTTCAAATTAAAGAAAGTGAAATGAAAGACTCCGAGTTACACTTTCATATTTTGAAATTATTATCCATTCAGCTAGTAAAATTTAAATAAAAACAAAAATTAGAAAAATAAATGTGGGCAGGTGGGCCAATAAATGGTACACTTACCCTACGAAGGAGGAGAAGGAGACAAATTGTAATCTTGTGGACGGATCCGTCCAATGTAGGAACGGATATCCTTAGGCTAAAACAGTGGAGCGGAGAGCATAGAGCATAGAGCTTTCCGCTCTCAGTTCTATACGATTTGAAGTCGACACTTCCCTCTATCGTCACTTCCCTAAATCTGCTCTAAGCGCTAGGCGCTATTCTCGTCACACAGTCTCCTCTGTTTTTATAGCCCTAGAATTTATTGCAGTCAAATGAAGATTCACACCCAACGAAAATCAATAACAACTTGGTCACCTACATAATTATTCTCTCTCTGTCTCCCTCTCTCCTTCGCCCAATCTCTTTCTCCATCCCTTCCTCTCTTTGTCTCTTTTTTAGGACACCACTATAAAGAAATCCGAAAAAAGAACAAGTAGGTACTATAAGGTAAAAGTAAGGTACAAAAAAAAAAAAAAAAAAAAAAAAAAATACACTATCTATGTATAATTACATAACCATTCACAGATGGCATTCTTCTCACAGGACAGGCGACAGGGTCGGAAAATGATAGGAGCGGGGTATAAGAATGATATTAGCGGGGTAGGAGCAGTGTTTTCACTAACACATGCCATATTATTCACGCTCGAAGCGAAAGCTTGCAGCTTCTGTATACAGTGTTGCCGATGTTCTCTCCCCTTCTCCCATCTTCTCTCTTCCACCTCCCATCTTTTCCCCCTCTCCCCCCTCCCCCGTGTTTTGGTGTCATGTTCGGTTCTATTATGACCATGGGATTGTTATTAGAAAGTGGTATAATCAAAACTTGACCTTTACTTGTGAGTTAGCAGATTGTTTGTGCCAAAATCCTCATTGAATCATACGCAATGGAAGAGGTAGTGGGTAGTGATACTAGTGATACCTGTTTGGTAAGTGTTGAATTTATTCCGTTTGCAATATGAATCAGTTTGTATTCCATTTTCTTTCTATCTTTTATATTATTATCATTGCACTCCTCTTTCCTCTAATATTACTTCTGCTTCACTGCATTGGCGGCGTGCCACCTACCTTTCTCTCCCCCCATTGCACTCCTCTTTCCTCTAATCTCACTTCTGCTTCACTGCATTGGCGGCGTGCAATG
>NW_007388368.1:0-2223 GCF_000475195.1 Diaphorina citri
GGCTTCGCGTGGTGAGGCCGCCTATCATTCTCATACCGATTGCCATAGCGACGGTTTTCCGCGTTGCTATGCGCGTCGTTCCTGTAACGCTCTTGGTTGCTATGACGACCGTCGTTTCTAGCGTTGTTGTGATTGGTCCGCGGCTCCCAGGCGCGCCAAGGGGCGAGGATGGGCGGTTCGTTGTAGTCGCCTGACAGTAGGGAGGTCTCAGTTTGAGTGTAGTCGGGATCTTGATCTGTGTAGCGGGCAGATAGTTCGGTCTCTAGTTCAGCTACATAGTCGTCTAGATTTAGTTGGTCTATGAGGGTCATGATGGACGGCCTAAATAATGGTCGGGGCACCGATGGAAATAGTATTATCCAACGTATGGTTGTCTCGGTTAGGGTGCTAAACAGTGGTCAGTTGGTCACGTCACTAACGGAATCAATGAAAGTACTTTGTTTCTACACTTGGTAAGTTTGTAAGTCTAAATTTTCCCGACAAGTACAACTTCCTAATAATTTATGGGGGGATAATCTCGAAGGAAATAAATAAAAGGGGGTAGGGTTAAATTAATACTAAAACAACCAATTGAACCAATCTAAAAACAAGGGAAGAAAAGATGTCAAATTTTCGAGATTCAACTAGGAGTAAAACTGAAAATCTAGGTAAAATTCATACTGAAGTAACAGTCTTTCGTTAGAGGCACTTGTTATTTGAACTTTGGGGAAAAGAACTCTGAAATTACCCTTATTCCTGAATAAATTAGGGGAAAAATCTGAACCTTTCAATAAACAGGAGAGGGAGTTTTTCTTATAAAATTAATACCGGAGGAGGATTGATGGGGATTTCAAGAACCATCGAAGGAGTATTGGATTAATAGGGATTTTACGTACAAACGGAGAAGGGAAAAAAGTATACCAGCATTTATAAAGTATAAATTTTCAAACAAAATTCCCTTTTTCGTATCGAAAACGTCAACATTTCAGTCATAGTGGGAGTAAAGAAAAGGGGTCCTACCGTGTCAGTCACTGGGTCAGTTCAGTCGGTAAAATTCCAGGTTTTCGTCATAGGGGAGAGTGGGGTAAATGCGCACGGTGGGTAATTGTGAGCACTGAGATTGGGGTAAGTGCGCGCGGTGGGTAACTGTGCACACTGTTTTCTTACACGGAGAGGTACTGTCAGGTTTGGATGAGGGAGTCTGAATCTGAAACAAGAAAACGACATGAGAAAATCGGTAAATGGGGAAAATAGATTGGAACAAAACAAACATTCTTTTCAAAAGTAGGTAGGTACATAAGTAATTAAAGAAGAATATGCTATTTACTTTTATTTAAAACAATTTGTAGGACAAGGTAAACGATACAGGATACAGTAAATTCTGGAAATGGAAACGGCAATCAAATTCAAAATGTTGAATTTCAACACAAAATGGCAATCATGGGTTGTGTACATAGGTAAATTTCCAAGTAAATCAGTCTTCCTTCTGGTGTTGGATTGAGCCTGTAAACAGGTTTTTCAAACTAAGGGATAATGTAAATAAATTCAGAATAGCGAATAAACATTCAAAATGGCGCATGCAAGTAAATTCAAGATGGCGGACTCAAGTAAAGGCAAGATGGCTGACACAAGTTGGAGGAGTTGAATCTCACTGGACTTAAAAACTGAACACAGCGAAGACTTCAAACCTCCACTCATATTAGAAGCCATCAGTAGAAAACCTTCTGAAGGCCAGCAGTAGAAAAACCTCTGGAGGCCAACAGAAAAAAAATTTCTGGTAACCACGAGTAGACTGGAGAGGCCGGACCTAATCGGGGAAAAGTCGTGGATTCTTTGTTACACCCTGTAGGTATTATTATGTTACACCTCTTTTTGTTACAGGGGTCCCGGATTTCTAAGCTTATTATTAGTATTTACTTTATTCTTACTTCTCTCTTGTTATCTATTATTAATATTATGTATTTTCTATGTAGTTGATTATTATTATTACTTTGTCTATTCTTATTGACCTTCTTTATTATCTATATTATATTTTTCTACTGCCTTCTTCAGGTTCCCATCATTACTCTCATTATTAAATATAAGAATCATAATATCTAATTCAATCCAACTAAATATAGGCGCTAATATCACACCGGAAAATAATATAGATCTAAATCTATCATCTATACCCTTCGGCCAACTTTCAAAGATACAACAATATGGCATTCGCCCTAACCCCCTGTCCTTCCTCCTCCGATTTCG
>NW_007388368.1:8609-11247 GCF_000475195.1 Diaphorina citri
CGGAGATCCCGCAGGAACACGAAAAGTGGTGGAGCAAATTTTGATTTTTTAGTTTATATTAGACCTTTAAAGGAACTTCCATAAATTCCATTTATATAATATTTAAGTAACATTTTCTATTCAATAATATTTTATTATACGTGTTAATCAATAAATAAAATAAATATTTTTATTTATATACCTAGTTATAGTAAAACTATCTTTACTGTAATCCAAGAGGAAGGACCATCTTGATATTCTGGTATTTACTTGTTATTCAAATAAACTAAAAAAAAACAAGAAAACTACCATAACATTACATAAAGATAGGGGAGCATCCCTCTCTTCTCATCGCAGACATACATATAAAGGCGACAAGAATATAAAACAGAGGAGAGGATCTCACTGGCGTCCCACCATATACAGATAAAAAGTGATAGTCCCCTAGGCGAAGTACATTACATAGAATAGGAGGAATATTTGTTGTCGGAGTGAATCTTATCTAGAACAGGAGAGATAAACGATTCTCCCGCGAGCGCTCTCTCTCGAAACTGCAGATACAACGGTGGTTGAAACCTAAAATGGAGATACTCCAATGGGGCTATTAGCCGTGAAAACCGTAAAATGATACTCCATAGTGAAGACCTAGAATAATAGCTCCAATGGGCTGGGCCATAATTTAAATTAATAATCGGTTTCACTCTTGAATAAGGCAATCTGATTAGCGTCTGAAGAGGTGAAATCACCACAGATTAAGAAGCTTAATCCAGAGATTGGCTTGGTAGAAACAGTTGATGATAGTACATTGTGGCCTCCGGCAGACCAAAGAGTAGGTGTAGCTGTAGATTTTTTGATCAGAGATAAATAGATCGCACCCGCCCCCCCCCGCGCCCCCGCGCGCCGCGCGCGGGGCGCGCGCGCGCGGAGAGCGGTGTGAAGTTTGTATATTGACAGAGATCGACAAGAAAGTGAAAGGAGGAGATCCGGAGAGAGCGAGTGCGCTAAGGGCAGTGTTGGAGTAGAGAAGTGTGCATATCGGAGAGCATGTTTAAAAGTCCCATGAATAGATGAAGTGGAGAGGTATAGTCAGGGAAGATCATTGTATTTAGACTATTAGACTGTCAGAGTCAGATGAGGGACATGGTGATTGGTTGGTCGTCTTTACAGTATCCAAGAAGTTTATATATTTGATCTCTTTTTGTCTAGATTCAAGTTAAACGAATAATCTTACTACCAAAATATATTGTACCATTGAAATATTGTAAGTCATTCATCTACATATAACATTGTTTATTCATTCGATACAAGTTTGGAACAGGTTTCAAAGTACGTATCTACAGCTCAGAGATATTTTCGTAGGTGCTGTGTAATATGAAATCCTGTTTCCCCAAACAGGCAAATAGGAACATACTTCGGTATCTTATCATCGAGAACCAAAACAAGGTGTATGAAGATAATGATTCTACAGGGTGCCCAAGAAATGTCCTACAGGATGAATTCAGAACAGCAATATACAGTGTGTGCCATTACATCAAAATAAGTGTGTTGCCTTTTTTTTTTGTTGGGGGAATTTTTTTTTTTTTTTTTTTTTTTTTTAGCAGGGTTCTCCTTGAAGAGCTCTTCCTCTCCCACCTAAACACTAAATTTTTCTTTCAGTGTGTGCCATTTCTTTTCGTCGAGTACGTTTTTGTGAGGAAATTTGTTACAATTCTTCAAAGCTTTCTTGAACATTTAATAATAAATTTACTACTTGTTTATTCAAATATTGGTTCCTTCTCTAAATATCCAACATCACTGTAGAAAGCTGCTAAGGGTTTTATGGTCGGGGTTTATACCCTCCATTTGGTGATTAATGATGACCTGTCTCCTCACATTAACCTCTCCCCAGTCTGAGTGGGGCCAGGAAAAGCCAGCATCCGATTGCCCACATGGTCACTCAATCAGTTACCAACCACATGCAAGTTGCTTAACTTCAATGTTCCATTAGGAAGTAGTGCATTCGACATGCAAATTTATTGCCACTTGACAAAACTTCTTCACCTTTACAAATAGGTATCTATTTTATTATTAAATAAATAAATCTTCTTCTTCCTAGCCTTTTCCTATTTAAATAGGGTCGGTATTTCTTGTCAGTCTCTTCCAGGCAGCCCTATTTTGTACCTCATGCCCTGTTAAATTTTTCTCACTCAAGTCTTGATTCACACAATCTTTCCACCTTTTCTTCCACTTACTTCCATTCTCTCAGCTCTTTTCACTATGTAGCTCTCATCTCTTAAATGAAATAAAATAAAATAAAAAAAATACTCACAAAATTCGCTGATCACTTTGGACAGAATGAGTGCATTGAAGCCCTGGTCTGACGCAGTGACTCGTTCCAGAGTGGTTGTTTCCCGTTCTGTGTCTATTGGTTCAAACACCCAGCCTACGTGAGAGTTACACTTGCTACAACCACTTCCATTCTCTCAGCTCTTTTCACTATGTAGCTCTCATCTCTTAAATGAAATAAAATAAAATAAAAAAATACTCACAAAATTCGCTGATCACTTTGGACAGAATGAGTGCATTGAAGCCCTGGTCTGATGCAGTGACTCGTTCCAGAGTGGTTGTTTCCCGTTCTGTGTCTATTGGTTCAAACACCCAGCCTACGTGAGAGTTACAC
>NW_007388369.1:0-1764 GCF_000475195.1 Diaphorina citri
AATGGTCGATTCCTATGTAAAAAGTTGGGAAAAATCCAAATCTGAGGTCAAAACTCCGAAAAAATAACTGTAAAAGGTGAAAATTCAATTTTTATTTTCCGTTCTAATGAAAGAGTTCAAATATGTGTGACGTCAGACTTTACGCAGTTTGTTTTTTTCCACCGTTAGGTAGCGCCACTATGCAAGCGCGCTAGCGGAGGAGCAGAAAGAACTGCGCAGAAACGTATGCGCACAAACACATTAATGCGTTGCCTGCGAGGGAGGCAGGGAGCTTTGCGCGGGACATTTAATGTGACGTCATCGCCTACGGGAGCGTATGCCGTGACGTCAAATTTCACTATTTACCGGTATTTTTTAAATCGATTTACCGATATAGGATCTAGAAGTCGTAGAAGAAAAAGAAAAATTCCGTTGGTCCTCATTTTTCCTGCTCTATGACTTTGAAACATCACCCAAGTAAGCCTCCTCCTCCTCTCACCCTCTTCCCTCCATGGCATTTTCCCAAAGATCAGACTGGGGTTGGGCTAACACACAAGTACCTACGTACGTACCTACCTACCTGTGTGTTTGGTAGGTAGGTAGCTACCAGGAAAAAAGAACTTAATACCTAGAAAGTGGTTATTTGGAAGGGAAAAAATGATAAGTCACTATTGAATGCAAGTCACTGTTGAATGCAAGTCACTATTGAATGCAAGTCACTATTGAATGCAAGTCACTGTTGAATGGGCTGTTCAGTTGCGTACAGGTGCTCTGGTGAAATATTCCGGTAGCACTTCATATCCGGAAATGAAGAGGAAGACATCAGATCGAGCAACGTGGCGAGCTATCATCCAATCGCAAGATTGAAGATAATGAGGTGCTCTAAATGAGTAGTTGCGTACCAGAAACCAAGACAGTCTTACTTGCGTACAGATATCTAGATGTGTGCCAGAAACCCGGACAGTTCTACTTGCGTGTTATAAAATTCTACTTACAGGGTACACAAAAGCTCACTCTGATGCTTAGGAGTAGGGGGAAACAGCCCTAAAAGTTGGGTTATGCTTATACGAATCTACGAACTTTTGACTAAACTGTAACAACGGAGTAGGAATATAAAGCGAAGAGAGAAGGAAGGCACAGACAGGATAGGAGAAAGCCAGCCGTTCCGAGAACGAACCTTACAAAAACTCCTCGTATAAGAACTCACAAGAAAACAAATTCAAACTAACCCAAACAAAGCAATCAGCAAAAACCCAAACCTCTAAGAAAAACGCACTCGGTTTACCAAAAAATCCTTCTCGTTAAACGTCAAAAAATCATTACTTCCTGGGGAAAGCCATAAATAGATCCCCTCACCATCAATCTATTTGCCAAGAACCTTGCACAAAACTTACTTGTAATCAGGAGAGGAAAGAGTAGACAACTTGACACAAGATAAGCAATCTGATAGCTTGGACATCAAACAACGAAAGCTGCCAAATTGAAAGCAATCAGGGCAACTCAGATTGAAAGCTATAGGAGAGATTGTCTAGACATTTTGGCTCCTCACCACTAAATGCTGTCCAGGTTTGAATGAGACACGCTTACAATCTATTTGAGATATGCTACATCACAAGTGCTTTGTGAAGATGAAGATGTAAACCTGTCAGTATGTTATCCAGAAGGAGTTGTCTGTTACGAGTGAGTATCGTAGCCAATGTGTTAGTGCTGCTTCACTTTGGTACACATATCATCTCGGAGAATGGTGCCCGGATTATTCGCACCATGCAAGATTCCGGCCGCAAC
>NW_007388370.1:0-1763 GCF_000475195.1 Diaphorina citri
TCTGTACTGATTACTGATCAAGATGATGTCTCCAGCTCTGGGCAAATCTGTACTGCGGTCAAAACGTTTGTGGGCGGGGCACTGTAGAGTTATCGACGAGTTTTGCTAGTTATATTGTATTTCTTTCAAGATAAGAAGATAATTGGTTAAAATATAGATTTTCTGATATAGACGCGACTCGAAGTACGAGTTAGTATAGTTCGTTAACCATATCGCACTTTTAGCTATGAATGATTCGGAACTAAACTCTAAAGGTGCGTCCAAAAACCGGCCGTCGACCATGTGTGGACGCACCTTACTGATTAAAATTTCCCTGATGTTCGGTAGTTATAGTGGAGCGAAATCACAAACGAAATGCAAAAACGTCGATTTCAAACCTGAAACTTGCTTTGTTCGTTTATCTGTAATTATACCTAATCCTAGCGATTTTATCTAGTTTTATGGATAGTAAAAGTTAGAGTGACAGGTAACTACAATAAAGCGAAATAGCTAAATCCAGATACTTTCCAGGATAACACGAGTAAAAACAATAAAACATAATGTCTGTGTATCAGCTATCGGAAAGCAACATCTCAATATGATCTGACCAAGTGCCAGTATGCGAATAGCTATAACCTAATTATAATAAAGTAATAAACCTCACCATTGTTGGTAGTTATTACCCCGAGGCTACGGAAGTAAGCAGTAGACAATATTACTAATGCAATTAAGGTACTAGGCAATCTAAACAGTAATGTAGTGCAGCTATCACAGTGCAAATATCCCACAAATTACTTGAAAAACAATCACTCTATTTAAATTATATCTGGAGGACTGTCAGACGGTTTAAGCGACTCTCTGTGAAGTCAAGGATGTAAAAGAATCTAAGGGAGCAGCGCAATTTAGATTTATTTTTTGCTATTTCTTAGCGATGAAACAGCTGATGTATTGGACTTCACGGGTCTGTGTGATAGCATGCCTATCCCGTTGTAAGTCCCTTACCAGATGGGCAAGAAGAGACACAATACTCTTCAATCAAAGTGCTGGAAGAGCGTCAGAAAGTAATCCTTTGAAATAGGTTTACACATCACAAGGGACTACAAACACCTTTGTAATAGCTTCTGTAACAGAGCTACCCTATAGAGATATAGACAATAGGAACAGCCTACCTGGAGATAATGAATAATGGACACCGGTAATCGAATATATGCGGGTTAACCAAGAACAACACTAAGAAGAACAAGAAATAGGAGGACGATCCAGGAGGAGGGAGAGGAGAAGGAGAAGAAAAGGAAAGAATATAAGAAGAAGAAAAAGAAAGGAGGAGAAGAAAGAGAAGAAAAAGAACAACAACACTGAGGAGAAGAAGAAAGATTAGAAGGAGAAGGACGATAAAAAAGAATAAGAACAACAGCACTAAGAAGAAGAAAGAGGATATAAAGGAGGAGGAGGAGGAGGAGGAGGAGAAGACAAGACGAAGAAGAAGAAGAAGAAGAAGAAGAAGAAGAAGAAGAACCATTAGAGAAGTAAAAAAGAAGAAGAAGAAACAAGTTTGGGTATCCTAAACATTTGAGAAGAAAATTTACGAGCTAAACCTTCTCTCCAGGTAAGGACAGGAGAAGAGGATATTTCTGAGAAGGGTCCTGAAGTACTAACTGAGGCTAAGGTACCATATTTAATTAATTTCATGAGGCGAGGGTAGACCTCTTCAGATTCTGACCTGACGAGATTTCATGTCGACTACTGAGCACAAGAGGGACCTGAGGCTCTCTAAGCTCTCTGGA
>NW_007388371.1:0-1763 GCF_000475195.1 Diaphorina citri
AAAACTTAAAATTAGAATAAAAAAATCCAGAAAAAAATCAAATAAATTACCTCCCACAAAACATTTTTTCTCTATTTCCCAAAGGAGTCGGCAAATTTAATTACGTTCAAAACTTCAATGTTAGGAATGAAAAAAAAAAAATATTGTTTGTGTAATTAAAAAATGTTAATTAATATTTATTTCTACGCCTTTTTTGTGCTCGTAGGTCGAATTTTTCCAGGGTTAAGGGTTCTCAGGGATTAATTGAGAATGTTAATTCTACTTGACTAGCCTCGGAGTTAGACGTATACCTAAGTAGGTACATACCTACATACATGACCTAATTACATGAATATGTATGAAGCTATTCCTCTTTTAGTAGGTACTTACATACCTATGCAGTGTTCAGAAATATTGTGCAATAAAATTACAATTTGAAAATGTTAAGGGGCGCCCTATACACCCCACCCAGGTTTGGTTTGTTTGGAAACCCCTAAAATGTTTGAGATCCACTGATCTACTTAATAATAAATGTGAAATATGATATTAGGAAATAATACGAAGGATAAAATGAAAACATGCTGGGATCTAGACTGAGCTTGTTTTAGTCGATATTTTGGAACGCTTCCAGAAAGAGGAGGAAGGAAAATTTCAGGAGGAGAGGAAGAGGAAAGTATGAGGAGAAGGAGGAGGTAGAATCATATTAGTGGGTGGCCCAACGTCACAATTTTGGCCAAAAGCTGCATTTATTCAGGAAAGCACCAAATTTGGTATGAACCTTCATTGGGAAAATTACGGATGGAAGTTGACTTTGAAAAAGGAAGGAGGAGGAGGATAATAAAGAAAATGGATAGAAGAGAAGGACAGAGTAGACAGAAGGAGGGAAGTAGGAAGTAGGAGGAGGGGGAGGGAAAGGAGAAGAGAAGGGGAGAGTAGCCAGAAGGAGGGAAGTAGGAGGAGGAGGGAGAGGAGAAGAGGGACTGGGAAGAAAGAAGAGGAGAAACATGAAGACAATGGATAGGAGGAGGAAAATAAAGAAAATGGATAGGAGGATGAGAAGGAGAGCGGAAGGAGAGGAGAGAAAGGGGAAATAAGGAAGAGAGGAGGAAAAAACAGAGATGAGGGGGAGAGAAAAAGAGGGACTGGGAGGAAGGGAGAGGAGGGAAATAAAGAAAATGGATAGGAGGGGGAGAGGAGAGAGAATACAGTTGAGGGGAGAGGAGAGAGAATACAGTTGAGGAAGAGAGAGAAAGAGGAGAAGTGAAATCATTTAGGATAAGGAAGAGAAAGAGAAAATAAAAGGAAGAAGTGATATTGGGAAGGAGGAGGAGAGAGGAAAGAGAACACCGTTGGCGTTGGTGAAGAGGAAAGAGAAAATAAAAGGAAGAGTAAGGATTGGGAAGGAAGAAGAGGAGGGGTAAAGTCGAGAGAAAGAGAAAGGAGCGACAGGAAATAGAGTAGGGGAAGAAAGAGGGGAAAATGGAACACAGAAGAAGAAAAGTTCAAATTTCAAACTAAATTTCAGGGGAGGCGAAAATTCTAAAGGGATTTTTTTTTCTTTTTCTTTTTAGGTAGGTAATCTTTAACACTCCCCTCAACCTTCACCTCCTCAACCTTCAACGTAGGACATATAAGCCAAAGAGAAAATAGCGAGAGACAGATAGGAGAAAGGAGAATTAGAAGAGAGGGAGAGAAATAATAACAACAGTGCTTATTTATACTGCTCGCATAGGACTGAAAAGTCCCTTTACTCCAGTAGTAGGCTACTACTATTATTGTGGTCA
>NW_007388372.1:0-1763 GCF_000475195.1 Diaphorina citri
AATTTTCACAGTTTTCAAATTCGATTTGCCTACTTATACCTGATTTTTACACTCTACTGAGTCTTCAATATCAAGAAACAAAATTCCATCTCACGTTCTTTCTTTATCATGTTAGTAGATAATACCTACACCTTTTCAATCAAAAATACCTATATACATAGGTACATAGGTATACAACTTGGAAGTTCCAAGACTCTGTAAGAGAATTTGGTTAGGTAATCCACATAAACCTATATTGTACATCGGCAAATTTTCCATATAAATCAAGCCAATAGGAAAAGTATAGGAACAAAAGTTTAAAGTTTGTTTTCGAGGTGCACTCACGCATTATTCACGCGTATAACGAAACATTGCAACGCGTATGGAATTAAGAAAGGCGATAGAACGTAATATAACGTATTACGAAACGGGATTGCAAGTTTTCCAGGATGCATAATGCGTATTGTTAGGGATAGAACCAATATCTATGTGGATTACTACATGGTAGAAGATACAAATAGCTCTATAGTCTATCTCTTGTAGGTTGGTAAATTATTGTGCTTCCTTACGCCCTCCTCGTCACACAGAGGAGAGGATCCTGTCAATAAATGAATATAAAGAAGCCTAAAAAAATAGTTATCTATGTATGTCTATCAATATTTTGTGGTGATTCGCTAACTATGAGAACCAATCAAAAGCCGTAATATAGGTACAGTGTAATAGAAGCATCATAAGAAGAGAATTCGAAGAAATGTTTTCCGATGTTGCCAAAGTACAAAAGGGTCCGAAGAAGTATGTTAATATTGTTCAAGACACCTGTGCAGTACAGAATAGTATGTTAATATAAAGAACGGAAGAGCTGAAACTCTTGAGAAAATTATTAGCACAATAAATAAATACGAGGAACATGTTACAGAACATAAGGAAATAATATCAGGATGACATACTTTTCTCGGTACATATTACCAATGTACATGCATGAAATGTCTAAAAATACCATGTATCTATCTACCTATCTATATACGTTGGTAGAAGGTAAAGTACCCTGAGCTTACCCATGTACCTATGTGTTTGAACTTGACAAATCACTTTGCTGTAACTGATAGCTAACCTCCGGGATTCGAATTGCTGTCCCCTCGATTGTAAATCCAACAATGCCTTAGTAACTTTTGATTTCCATTTGTTTACAAGTCAAAATTCCTCTTAGGATGTCCTACAATTTCACAGGTAAAATAAATAAAACTGCACCTCTAGAACTGTTGATGTATTTAGCGAGTATGAATTACAGGTGAAAGTTGCATAACATTGCAAATCTCAGCGCTCCGAGATCCCCACGAGAATTTATTTGGCTACAAGTACCTGCATTAATGAGACTAACACAGACCTGTCCTTATTAGGCAGCACCACTATATTGTTTCCTTGTAACTTCACAAGCAGAACATGGTACTTGGCACAACCCAATGGACACCAGGGTATAAATTGTTCTCAATGTCACACTGGACCTTATGTATGCCATCTACAATAGAAACAAATCTTTCTAGTCATGATAATAAAATTCATCTGGAGATAGAGGACTTTGTACTGAGAGCAGCAAAAGCTATTCTTGTACCTTGTCAAGAGAAGAACGGAATTGAACATAGCCAAAATTTACACCTCGGTATTGAACAAATTCATCGAAGAATTCTGCAACTTGTAGCATTGTCCCCACTCCTTCCTATGTTAGTTTCAAATCTGTGTCCACCTTAGATCAAGAAGGGAGTAATTGGAGAATGGAACAGTTGCAT
>NW_007388373.1:0-1763 GCF_000475195.1 Diaphorina citri
TGGAGCTGAATATTATTGTCAATTGCTCGACAATACTACCCGCATCATTGTGGGAAATCCCTCTGCCGTACCCTCAATTTTGGGGTGGCTCTTAGTGGGCAAATGTCCCACCTCATCTGATCAAACTCAACCTCATCAATCTTTTTTTGTGACTGAGGATCCCATCGTGAAAATTTGACCCGATTACATTACTTTCCTTCCTATAGGATAAGGAAAGTAAAAAGGTATAAGGGACGGCCTATATTTTCTCACACAAATGAGCTCTGATCTCGAAATTTGTCGCGACGACCTATGAACTCAAAGCGAGAAAGTTTTAGATCTGGGAAATTGAGGAACTTCCTTGCTTGCGACCGCAAGACCCAGAAGAGGTATTGTGTGAGAATCACTTCATTGAAACCCATGAACGGGATGAATCTGGAAAATATGTCCTTCGTCTGCCATTTAAGAATCTTACTCCACCTGATCTTGGCACAAACAAGGATATTGCTCTTCGACGCTTATCATCTCTCGATAAAACTGGGAAAAAAGGGAGAACGGGCTCTAGTCTTGATTTTAAATCATTATATGAAAGTAAAATCGAAAAATCAAATCGAGAATAATAATAAACTGAATATTAAACAAATTAGGTAGGTACCTACATAGGTACTGATTTTCTCTAATCACGATCGAATAAACTACGGCAAACAACTCTATGATGAAAATCTTGAATCCTATCTTGCACCAGGTCACATGACTATCGCTCAGGAGTCATCACCGTATCTTCTTGTCCAAAATTCCCGGAGGGACGGGCCCATCTTGTTTTTACCTGGGGCACACTGATGTTATACCTATGGTCCGTTCTTATCCTTCCTTCCCCTACCATTTTAACTTCTCTACCCCATCTGGATGGATACCTCGTATCTCTCTATCCTCTACCCCAGTGTTAGGGCGACCACACTCTCGGTTCCCTTTCCGATCCTAAACCGTGTGAACACACCCTCCACCGCGCGCACATTATCTCGCGCGCGCATCAGCTGTTCTTTCCCCCTCCCGCCTACACCAAGAAGATGGGGGAAAAGAAAAACCGGAACTAGTCGCAAGTCGCCGTTCGGCCATTCCACTAGCGCTAGCATTGTGTCAATCAGATCAATCAATCATCTTCAACTACTCGCGTGCACGGTAATTCCTTTTTCTAACTGTAATCTTAACGATAGTCCTTGCTCTCCCGAACACCCAGTTTTATTCATATTTAAATTCGAAGTACAAATTGTGCTGTATAATTATACATACAGGGTGGTCAAACACTTTGGTATCATCACTTTTGTGTACTGGCCAATTGAAGGGCCAAGAAGAAGAACGGGCTAACTCTCAAATACCAAATACCATTTTTTTTTTTTAACTATAAAGTCCCTTTAATCCCGCAGTCTAAACAAGGTCTTGTGTTTTTGGTACAATATTTTGAAAATAGAATAGTGGTCACTGCGTACCGAGTACCTACCTTTAATCTCTTGGGTCCAAGCCTTCCGCTTGTACCAATTTATCTTTTTGCGACGCGTTAGCTTTGTGAACTTTTACGTGATTAAAACAGGATAAGTACTATCTCTGGTGTAGTTTTCTTCCTTGATCAAGGTTTTACTATCATCTTATCATCTCTTATCTCTGTTTAAATCTGTAAATTACCTCACCTATCTCGCCTACCCTAGGCCTCTTATCTACCTACCGGTAAACTTGAACTCGATTTTTTTAGAGTTCAATTACCTCTTATCTCTCATCTCTCTATCTAA
>NW_007388374.1:0-1762 GCF_000475195.1 Diaphorina citri
ATGAGCCAGCATCTGACATCCAACTTCGAGTGCCCATCCGACACCCAGCCGTGTTAAACAAAGGATTCCAAGGTGCCTAGGATCTTAATGTCTTCATCATTTACACAACACAACTAGAGGTACCCAAACACATCATTATGGTTATGAGGGATAACCGAAACCACTTTGATAATGCTGTCAGACCCTTTCTCTTCCCAGAAAAATTGTTTCGGGAAGTTTAATTCCTTGGATTTTCTAAGAATTCTAACTTCATCCTCTATCAGTTCAGAGACTCAGATAAAAAGAGTTGGACTCTTCCGGGTTATGAGAAAATCACACTCAAATTCCCATTCACAAGAATGGGCATTCGAGTGTCATTTTGAGCTGCTTAACATTTTAGTCAACACAACTTTGATGGTTAAAACCTCTACGTAAGAATTCTAACTCCATCCTCCATCAGTTCAGAGACTCAGATATAAAGCGTTGGACTCTTCCGGGTTATGAGAAAATCACACTCAAATTCCCCATTCACAAGAATGGGCATTCGAGTGTCATTTTGAGCTGCTTAACATTTTAGTCAACACAACTTTGATGGTTAAAACCTCTACGTATTTGAACCTAGAAAGTCAATAAGTGCTCCAGTCCATGTAACTATGTGCTCCTTGACCGATTTTTTTCGAAGTACCTATGTAATTCAAAATTCATCCATGCCTTTTACCAATTCGATTTGTTTTTCAAAGTGTTACAGTACCTTCTATGGATATAGATATCGACGTTCTTTCTGGTAACGCCTTATTCGGATTAAACTTATTATTACAAAAAAATCTGATAAGTAAGAACAAAACTTCGAGAACGCATCGAAGGATCTATCGAAAGTACCTAATAAATAAGAAATTTACAAGTAGTTTGTTGGTAAACATGTGGAGTAAATTCTTCATAAATCATGTTGTTGGTAATACAAACACGGATGCTGGGGTTAGTTTGATTTATTTCGCTTGCTCATGAGAGAGTATTGTTTCCTCAGTAGGTATGTAGGTATGTACCTAGATCTGGATTTTCTGATGAACTTTGAACCAAGAAAGTCAATAAGTGCTCCAGTCCATGTAACTATCTGCTCCTTGACCGATTTTTTTCGAAGTATGTAATTCAAAATTCATCCATGCCTTTTACCAATTCCATTTGTTTTTCAAAGTGTTACAGTACCTTCTATGGATATAGATATCGACGTTCTTTCTGGTAACGCCTTATTCGGATTAAACTTATTATTACAAAAAAATCTGATAAGTAAGAACAAAACTTCGAGAACGCATCGAAGGATCTATCGAAAGTACCTAATAAATAAGAAATTTACAAGTAGTTTGTTGGTAAACATGTGGAGTAAATTCTTCATAAATCATGTTGTTGGTAATACAAACACGGATGCTGGGGTTAGTTTGATTTATTTCGAAACAGATCATTATTTACAGAAGAAGTACACGATTCAATTCACTGCTGTCTGTTTCTTTTTGTTTTAACATCGGTGTAATTGGCAATGGTGTTCTAATACCAAGCAATAGAATCATGTTAGAAACCTACATTATCTATTTTGCCATTACGTTCAGATTGTATTTGTTATTATTATTACACCATTGTACATCGAAGATCTAAAAAGCTAAAATAAAGTAGGCATACATCTATGCAATCCGATTTGATATAATGTGTAGAATCTGAAGTGTGTACTTATCTTCGAAGAGTAGTGGAATGACTGATGGATCTGATCAAATAAATACAATAATATACCCTC
>NW_007388375.1:0-1762 GCF_000475195.1 Diaphorina citri
ACTTCCTATTATCTGCAGATAGCAGAGCATTTTCTGGATAGCTCTTCTCTCTGTTCCTGAGGGATCAACTCTTGTGTTGAAAATATAGGCTAATCCCGAAGACTTCTCTGTAAAGAGGTCCTATTCGAGTTTTTCTTTCTGGGAAATCAAAAGCTGAGAATGCCGTTGAGATGAACCTTGTTTGAATTAAAACAGTAGTTGGACTTGTTGGTTCAATTTTTATCCAATCAATTTTCAAACTACAGTATCAAAGGCTTTTGTAAAGTCCAAAAATGCCTACAAATCTTTATCTTTTTGTTCAATCTGAAAGGTTACACGAACTCGCTGCTACTATGGGTATGTATAACTCAAATAAAGGCACGTCACTTTTCAATGTCTCTAATAAACAAGGTAGTAAGTACTTTAGGTCAGAGCAGTACATTGTAAATACGCTTTCAGTGTACTTTATTTTGAAAATCTACAAATAAATTCTACTAGCTGAATTATGAATGACAATAGCTGTAGCTGGATGCAAGTTTTGTTGCTATACATTTAGACTTAATGAGTTTTGTATGTTCTATTGTGCTGCTGGGATGTATAATTATTATCATTTCACTATTATAATAATTACTTACATTTAAGTGGTTTTAATAGACTTGCAGGGACGGTTTGTGGAGGGCAGAGATCGTATTGGAGACAACAGATAGTAGAGATTGTCCGGAATAGATTGCCTTGATTTTCTCTTTGTACTCACAATGAACTGAAAATGGAAGAGTATGAATATCATAATTCTTCACTCTTGTTTTAACTTCTTAGGTAGTTCGTCGAGTTCTTTTTACAAGACTAAACATTGCTGAACAATGAACATTTTTTGGACTTTCCAAATGTAATTTCACCAGGAGCTTCATGGAAAATGTTGAAGTGCAACATTTGCAAAGGTGTAAACTATTAGCAAACATGGTCAACCAAAAAATTTCATCAACCAAATTTTTTCCTTGGAAGGTATCCTTCCACTTCTGGACATCAAAATGTGATTTCCGGACCTCAGAGCATGGGTAAGTTTGATCCTAGATACCTAACTACTCTATCCTATGTCCTTTCAGGAGATATTCACTCAGATAAGTCAAATCAGCCCTGGACCTGGAGCACAGCTATGACATTATAACTCATCAATTGTTCCCAGGTCCCAAGACTACCAGTCCGGCATAACATAGTAATATTACATTTGATATAATTACACGCAAACTATTAGCAAACATTATTATACCTCGTTGTCCCAGCCCCATTCAATAGACGACAGCATAAAACATAGAAATGCGATTCTGCATACAGGATTACAGGGGGCTCTCAGTAAATAAAATTACAATGAGAGAGTCCCATCAGAACTGTTGGTAAATGTAATAAGAGTGGAAACTAGGAAAGACAAAGTCCAAGTCCCACTGTCCGTTCAGTTAGGCCAGCCACTCACTATCAGGTAGACCTGACAGGTACTGCTGAAAAGGTTCGTATGTCAGGTCTACCTGATACCTGATTAGGTGGACTTGATCAGGTGTACCTGTCAGGTCTAGGTACCTGATATTGAGTGGCTGGCCCAACGAGCGGTCAAATGCTTTTCAGATGATTGTGGTAAGTGGGAAGTAAGCTTACCATATGACTTGAGCAGGAGATTTGAATACTCACATTTAATGAGTGCGAGAGAACATTTGGGAGTGAGACCATTTTGACTGTACCTGATTGAATCGTGACCTGCACTAATGTCGGAATCGGGTTCAAAAGGAATTAC
>NW_007388376.1:0-1761 GCF_000475195.1 Diaphorina citri
GAGAACAGGTTGTCTAATATGGAATGACATTCGGGTGACATACCGCTGAAATCAAACACACCATATATTTTAGGATCTGTCTACATCGTCTTCAATTGGAATCCTTAACTTTAAGCAAAGTAGGCATTTCTAACCTAAGCCAGCTTGTTACTTTCACCATAGCAGAAATATGCATATGAACACGAAGGAACTTTGCTTTTCTAGGCTGCATTGGGCCCTCTCCCCGTAAGGTGCGTTTCTTAAGTGAGTTCTTCAGTTTACTGAACTACTACCAAAGGAAGTAGCAAGAAGTAAAAAATAATTGAAAGTAGTGTTGAACTATTGCTTTAATATTCTACCTTTGGAAGCGATCTATAAAACATTGCACAGCGTTTTGTATGAGACCGAGCGGCATTTGATCTTGAACTATTCTGAATGCCTCTAGATAGAAAGCTATCATGTCTTCACACAGACGATAGTTATGCTTCTCCAAATGTCGCGGGTATTCTAGGATCACTTGAGATAACCAGGGCTGAAAGGGGGAAGCAGAAGTTAAATAAATAACGTTGTTAAACCTGTTTAAAAAGTAATGAGGACGAAAAGATTTTTTTTTCCATGTGGGACGCAGCAATTTAGCTGCTAAGGTTATATCAGACTAGAGTCTAGAGTAAGCTTCGCTTTTTTTTACAAGGAACCAGGTCAAAGTTCCAGTAATTGAGTATACTTCTTATTCTTAGATATACTCGAATTAGCTGCTGTGATGTCAAAATATTTCAACTTGTAAGTGCAAAGTTGCTCTCAGGACAGGATGGGAGAAAGAAGCCAGCCGAGAACGAACTTTATCTGTTTAGGATACAGTACACCCCGGGCGCAAACCGAACCAAAGAGCGCTGACAAGGCTACGTTATAAGCTAGCTAGATGTTACTTACTTCTAGTACAGTACATAGAATCTGTTTGGATTGTTTGGTGGTAAGCTGGCAGTGGGGTAGAAGGAGAGATAAATGGTGACACTCTACTGTACTATTACGAACAAGAATGTTGAGCACTGACTGGAGTACATACTGGCGATCATCTGATGGTGAGGGGAGAGGTTTGGAGAGAATAGACTTGATGAGAGAACTTTCCAATACAACACGAGTCTGAAATAGAGAAGAAATTAATAAAATAATAATGATATTGTAGCTGATTTGGCTTAAGCCATAACTTTATCCTTTTGTTTTTCTCCTTACTTGTGTATAATATTTGTAAAAGTATAATGTTCAGATTTGTACATAGTGTGTACATGATTCTCCTATATCTTATATGTTTATATACAATTCGTTTTCCTCATTGTAAATTAATTTCTATGGACTGAATCCCAACGGTTTATTTATTTTCTTCCATCGAGTTGCAATTTGTTTTATTACAATTCTTTATTAATGTTTCCTTTATTTTTTCCATTATAATTTCTCACGTGAACTTTTCTTTAACTTTCAAGGGAGTGTTATGTTGGCCAAACAGTGTCAGGATGGTGGAGAATGGGACCGCGGCTTGTGAGTCTAGCTGGGGACCACGAAAGAAGTATTGCCACTTCTCTGTCAGGATGCTGGGGGGGGAGATGAGAGAAGAATTGATGGGTTTTTTTCCTATTAGGCGCTTTAACAATTGATGTTAATAACACGGAAATCTGGAACCTTTTTAGTCTTAGCCAACAGTATAAATGTGGGGTAAAAAAAAGGAAGTCTCGCAATACGAACTTTAATAAATAAATAATAAAACGATATCTAAATCAGGAATTTGTG
>NW_007388377.1:0-916 GCF_000475195.1 Diaphorina citri
TTCAGAAGAAATCTGGCCAAAAATTCCATTACTGATGAAGATAAACAGCAAAGACTGGAGAGAAGAAATAAAAAGAAGGCATTGAAAAAAGAAAAGTGGTTAAAACAGAAGGCAGAAATGAAGGCAAAGAATAGTGGGAATCCAGTGACAAAAGTTGAAAAGTAAGTTGAATGAATTTTATGTTTTATTATTATAATTATTTAATATAAATATGTAGAAGTTTCGGTGATAATAGTGTCCTCTGGAGAGAATGTAGATGTGATCATTATACTTTAAAGTTGTAGGACCTGAGGGGTATTCCATTTTGCACTTCATTCCTACATAATGGAAATTGTAAATAAATAATAGAAAGTAAAAATTAAAAATGTTCTTATATCTTATTTCAGGTCAACATCAGGACTTCAACAAGTAGATGGACAGAGTCTGGTTGCCAAGGTTAAGAGTGCCAAGAAAGCTGAAATTGTTAAAATGGTGAGTTTACCTTTTCTTCTTTAATATAGGGTGTTTTTTTTAGAGGTTTGTTTTTTAAACTGCTATAAAAGACATACTATTTGAGGTATGGTCATGATGTTTTGTTTATTGGAAAGCTAAAAGTATGCCATTTAGTGTTTGAATACTCAGTTCGGGCATACGGGCCCCTCGGATAGCTCGAACAAAGCAAAACATTTGGTTTAATTTTTTGTTTTGTTAGCACATAATTTCGCTCAATTTCCCTCCACAATCGTGCGATTTGACACCTTTGGATGATTTTCTTTCGAGATTCGGGATATGTTTAAATTATTATTAATCGTATGGTATGTTATATTTTGCATCAAAAGAAGGACAAAAAATAAGTACAATACAAAGATAAGATAGAACAAAATAAATGGACTAACTACCTAACTAAACATTGAGATCTAATTGGTTAATGTAGTTA
>NW_007388377.1:6280-10216 GCF_000475195.1 Diaphorina citri
AATCCACAGGATAAAACAGGTCCCCAGACAAATCCACTAAACAAGACCGGGAGACAAGTCCACATAGCAAAACCGGTCCCCAACAAATCCAATAACAAGACCGGAAAGACAAATCCACTAACAAAAACAGGTCCCCAGACAGATCCCACACAATAAGACCGGGAAGACAAATCCACATAGATAAAAGACAGGTTCCCCAGACAAATCACACATAACAAAACAGGTCCCCAGACAAATCCACACAACAAAACTCGGTGCCCAGGCACAAATCCTCATACAAAAACTCGTCCCCAGACAAATCTACATAAAAAACTCAGTCTTTAGTTATATCAACTAACTCTTCCACATGACAACTTAAATGTCAACTGAAAATCGATCGTCCCAGAAAACAGTGCCTACTCTACGAAAAAACGGACAATGCAGGACGGTCATTTAAGATCACCGCGAGAGTCTCTATGAGGAATGTTCAAACTAAGGTCTTTCTGAAACGTCCTAGTAGAACATTGTGCCGTCTAAGTACGGTAGAGTGTATTGTGTCTTTATGATCTTCCAAGACATGCGGACAACAACACAGAAAGTCGAGTCAGTAGCGCCGAGTAGTCAAACATGTTACCTTAAAAGAACTAGAGGTCCACATCTCACGAACTAAGTCGGTCTCCTAAAAGAACAAGAAGAACATCTGTAGCAAGTGGACACAGCTAGAGAATTTTGTGTATGGACATTTTTTCGACTACAATGTTTTTGTACTTACTATTCGATTGAAGTCAAAGCTGTTTCAGGTCGAGTTTAAGGATTACTCAGAATTAAGCGGCCTAATGACATGAACATAAGTCTCAGGTGTAGTTCGGTGTTTTTCTTAGACAGGATTTTACCGTCACTGGTCAAATAATATATGTTCAATTCTGACAAACTCACAACTGACAAATGAGCTAGACAGTACCAGACTACGATAATTAATAATTAAAAGTGTAGATTAAAGAAAAACTTTATGACAACCCTTTCCTTCCTTCGAGAGAAAAAAAAAAAAGAAAAGAAAGAGAAAAAGAAGGCGAAAAGAGGCAAAAAAAGTGATAGAAGACATCGACCTACTAGAGGGGGAATCACGCTGTGTATGGTGAGTTATTAATACATACTACAAATCTGTTCCCCATAATTTGTGAGGAAATAAAGATTTTTTATACAAGGATAAACAGTTACGGTACATGGATACATATAAATAGTGTAACTTTATAGTCTCTACAATTAGGTAACAATTTTTTTTTTTTTTTATTTTTTGTGTTATTTTTTTGTGTTTTTCCTCTAAGGAAAAACAGTACGAAGATTATTGTAATTACCCTAGATGGTTCAGTCATGACAGAATCCTAACCTAGTTAGGTCCCATAATTGTCTATGACTCGTGGAGTTTCCACAGTGACCGTGTTGTAAGAAGCATAGACAACGGAAATGGATGTTCTACCGTAAATGAGCTTTTGCCACTCCATTTTTAAAACAAAACAGTAGACATAATGGTTTCAGGTTTCTTAAAGATAGAGAAAGAGGGAAGAAAATACCGTTTTATGACTTTCATAGGAAGGAAATTATTATCACAGTTAATATTACATAATTAAATTAAGTTTTTATAATTACTTTCTTTCTTTTCTTTTTCATATCCTTACCCCTAAAGAACCAGGGAACCCAAGTGGCAAGGTGCTACACGTACGACATATTAAATAAAATAAACTTTAAATTTAATGATGCGCGGTACTGTAAGAGATGTAAAAAACTCCATCGAACATCGCATAAAAAAATACACTTATTTTTGTACTGCTTTTTCAGCACACTAAATAGGAGCAAATTTAGAAGATAATTGGATAAGGATTAAAGATTTCCTGGCAGTAGGAAGAATTGCAAAGTGGGCTAAAAGAAAAAAAAACAAAAAAAAAAAAAATACAGGACAACGTTACATTCTTATCACCACGAATGATGTGCTTAGCCAAAAAGAAGACTTTGCTTGCGTTTTACGAATGACGTCGGGATCAATCGACCAGACATCGTCAGACCACTTTCGAGATCGGACGCCCAAAGTCTTAAGGTCGGGCCCGGCGTAAGAAGTAGGATAGAGCAAAAATAATACCTTGCAGGATCGAAAGACGGAATACGGACCGAGTAATAGAGAAGTGAACAGCTTCTGCTGTTACAGACCCCTGGACAAAACAATACACCTAAACAGAAGGGCCAGAACAATACACCTAAACAGACCCCTGCTCAAAACAATACACCTAAACAGAAGAGCCAGAACAATACACCTAAACAGACCCCTGGGCAAAACGATACACCTGAACAGAAGGGCCAGAACAATACACCTAAACAGACCCCTGGACAAAATAAGACACCTAAACAGACCCCTGGACAAAATAAGACACCTAAACAGACCCCTGGACAAAACAATACACCTAAACAGAAGGGCCAGAACAATACACCTAAACAGACCCCTGGACAAAACAATACATCTAAACAGACCCCTGGACAAAACAATACACCTAAACAGACCCCTGGCCAAAACAAGACACCTAAACAGAACCCTGGACAAAATAAGACACCTAAACAGAGTCCTGGACAAGTGAAAAGAAAGAGCTCTCTGGTTGAAAATGAACAGTTTATTGTTGAGGAAATTGTTGAAGATATAAAGGAGAAGACAGTTGTAAATAAGGATGTAATGAGCAGAAGCAACACTTTGAAGCAGAACACTCCAGGAAGTGCAAAGAAAAGAAAATCTACTGATCCACAAGAAATTGAGAAAGTAAAAGAAAATGGTCAAAAACTAAATACCCCAGTAAGTGAAAAGAAAAGGAAATCTAATGGCCCAGAAAAAATTGATGAAGATAAAGAAAATGCTTCAAATACCCCTGCAAGTGCAAAGAAAAGGAAGTCTCAGGATTCAAAAGAAATTGAGAAATCAGATGAAATTTCCAACATTTCGGATGAATTATTAAAGAGAAAGATATTTGTGGAGAAGGAGAAAAAAAGAATAAATACCCCTGCAAGTGCAAAGAAAAGGAAGTCTCAGGATTCGAAAGAAATTGAGAAATCAGATGAAATTTCCAACATTTCGGATGAATTATTAAAGAGAAAGATATTTGTGGAGAAGGAGAAAAAAAGAAACAGAGAACGACGTTTAAAGAAGAAACTGTTCAAAAGAAATCTGGCCGAAAATTCCATTACTGATGAAGATAAACAGCAAAGACTGGAGAAAAATAAAAAGAAGGCATTGAAAAAAGAAAAGTGGTTAAAACAGAAGGCAGAAATGAAGGCAAAGAAAAGTGGGAATCCAGTGACAAAAGCTGAAAAGTAAGTTGAATGAATTTTATGTTTTATTATTATAATTATTTAATATAAATATGTAGAAGTTTTGGTGATAATGGTGTCCTCTGAAGAGAGAGGGGTATTCCATTTTGCACTTCATTCTTACATAATGGAAGTTGTAAATAAATAATAGAAAGTAAAAATATAAAATGTTCTTATATCTTTAGATGTAAAAGAAATAACTTATAGGTACTCTTCACTGGGTTGGTAGGGTAGTTTTATTTATAGAAAAACAGACATGTTTCGCCCACTGGGCATCATCAGTGTATAAACAGGGTGATTATAACATAAGTTCTTATAATTATAACATAAGATTATAAGTTCTTATATCTTGTTTCAGGTCAACATCAGGACTTCAACAAGTAGATGGACAGAGTCTGGTTGCCAAGGTTAAGAGTGCCAAGAA
This sequence comes from Diaphorina citri, assembly GCF_000475195.1. NCBI lineage: Eukaryota > Metazoa > Arthropoda > Insecta > Hemiptera > Psyllidae > Diaphorina > Diaphorina citri. Next base: position 10,029 of record NW_007388377.1, read on the forward strand.
AGCTGAAATTGTTAAAATGGTGAGTTTATGTTTTCTTCTTTAATAGTAGACAAAATGTTTTTTTATTTTTATTTATTTTTTAAGTGGCAGTGTTCTCCTGGAGGAGCTCTTCCACCCCATTACTTTATTAATCTGAAAGGAGTAGAATTGCTGACAAAAAAAAAAAAAAAAAAAAGAGCTGCCTTGGA
>NW_007388378.1:0-1761 GCF_000475195.1 Diaphorina citri
GAAAATGCAAAAGTAAAAGGGGGGAGAAAAAAGACTGTGGTGATAAAGGAGGAGAGGAGAAAGAGAGAGCAGGGAAGTAGAAAGAGTAAATAATAGACCATCGGCACAAGTGAGAAAGAGGAAAAGAGAAAGAGAGAGAGAGAGAGGGAGAGAGAGAGAGAGAAAATGCAAAAGTAAAAGGGGGAGAAAAGAGACTGTGGTGATAAAGGAGGAGAGGAGAAAGAGAGAGCAGGGAAGTAGAAAGAGTAAATAATAGACCATCGGCACAAGTGAGAAAGAGGAAAAGAGAAAGAGAGAGAGAGAGAGGGAGAGAGAGAGAGAGAGAAAATGCAAAAGTAAAAGGGGGAGAAAAGAGACTGTGGTGATAAAAGAGAAGAGGAGAAAGAGAGAGCAGGGAAGTAGAAAGATTAAATAATAGACCATCGGCACAAGTGAGAAAGAGGAAAAGAGAGAGAGAGAGAGAGAGAGAGAGAGAGAGAGAGAGAGAGAGAGAGAGAGAGAGAGAGAGAGAGAGAGGGAGAGGAAATGCAAAAGTAAAAGGGGGGAGAAAAGAGACTGTGGTGATAAAAGAGAAGAGGAGAAAGAGAGAACAGAGAAGTAGAAAGAGTAAATAATAGACCATCGGCACAAGTGAGAAAGAGGAAAAGAGAAAGAGAGAGAGAGAGAGGGAGAGAGAGAGAGAGAAAATGCAAAAGTAAAAGGGGGAGAAAAGAGACTGTGGTGATAAAGGAGGAGAGGAGAAAGAGAGAGCAGGGAAGTAGAAAGAGTAAATAATAGACCATCGGCACAAGTGAGAAAGAGGAAAAGAGAAAGAGAGAGAGAGAGAGGGGGAGAGAGAGAGAGAGAAAATGCAAAAGTAAAAGGGGGAGAAAAGAGACTGTGGTGATAAAGGAGGAGAGGAGAAAGAGAGAGCAGGGAAGTAGAAAGAGTAAATAATAGACCATCGGCACAAGTGAGAAAGAGGAAAAGAGAAAGAGAGAGAGAGAGAGGGGGAGAGAGAGAGAGAGAAAATGCAAAAGTAAAAGGGGGAGAAAAGAGACTGTGGTGATAAAGGAGGAGAGGAGAAAGAGAGAGCAGGGAAGTAGAAAGAGTAAATAATAGACCATCGGCACAAGTGAGAAAGAGGAAAAGAGAAAGAGAGAGAGAGAGAGGGAGAGAGAGAGAGAGAAAATGCAAAAGTAAAAGGGGGAGAAAAGAGACTGTGGTGATAAAGGAGGAGAGGAGAAAGAGAGAGCAGGGAAGTAGAAAGAGTAAATAATAGACCATCGGCACAAGTGAGAAAGAGGAAAAGAGAAAGAGAGAGAGAGAGAGGGGGAGAGAGAGAGAGAGAAAATGCAAAAGCCTATAGTTATGGCGGAAATATTTTTTAACGACCTCAGAGATTATGATAACGCGACGGAAACGTATTATCAACGTCATAAATTAACCCGTTCGCCATTCTCCACTAAAACCTCTAGCAAATAACTTCAGAACCAATAAGTCAAGCGGTGTCCGTTGGGTTGCTCATGTGGGGTTAATCGTCAAAAACCAATGAGTCAATCGACGCCCCACGGGAAGTTCAAGGGGTTAAAAGAAAAGTCGGGCAAATTTTCATGGCTTTTCGTAGTGATTTTCTCTCACGCATGTTGCTAAGGCCGAGGTAATATTTTAACCTCTTCGTCCCATTATGCATGTTGCCTCCTCATATAGTTACCTTTATAACGTAACTCATACCCATACCCCATAACCTCCATATGTTAAGGTAAAATCGATATTCAAAGG
>NW_007388379.1:0-1761 GCF_000475195.1 Diaphorina citri
GAAGGCATCTTCAGCGTTACAGAAAAATACACATAAAACGTAAAATAATACTATAAAAACATATATAATCTGGTTACATTGTACAAAAAAAGGTTTGATAGAAGGAACTGTCTCCTAAGGTCTTATCATCCCAAGACAGCTAGTTGTTCCGAGAACGCGCCCTAACTGTTCAGCCAGTTGTTCCGAGAACGCGCCCTAATTGTTCATGATAAAATCCGTCCGGGACGGAATCGAACCCGCGACCAACCAATATTGTAGCACTCTACAAGTATTATAGGAAGGTCTACACCGGTAATGCCAAGTAGCATCAGACAGTAGAAGGTAGACGACAGAAATCAGGGAGGATTAAGAGAAATATTCAACACCTTTGACTACCTACTCTTATTGTTCATTTTCCCTTGAAGATGGAAGTACGAGTAGATATGCTCACAGTAAGGGCTATTTCACATCTAGACTGCAACTTGTAGTATACGCTAATTTTCATGTTGAGGGCTACATAGTCTTATGGGCCTGTTCACACTTAAACTTCAAGTTTAAGTTCAAACACTTAAACTTAGCCCTCAACATGAAAATTGCCGTATACTACAAGTTGCAGTCTAGATGTGAAATCCGCCTAATGGTTCGAGTAGTTTCGGATTGTAAAGCTGGATTATGCCAGTCTAGTGTCTGTATGCTGGATTATGCCAGTCTAGTGTCTGTATGCTGGATTATGCCAGTCTAGTGTGCGTATACTACAAGTTGCAGTCTAGATGTGAAATCCGCCTAATGGTTCGAGTAGTTTCGGCTTGTAAAGCTGGATTATGCCAGTCTAGTGTCTGTATGCTGGATTATGCCAGTCTAGTGTCTGTATGCTGGATTATGCCAGCTGGATTATGCCAGTCTCCAGTCTAGTGTCTGTAGGTAAACCTGGAAAGTACTAAAGTAGTTCGTCTGTCTTGTAAGCGCGTTCCGATTTTGGTAGTTCCTGAGTCCCAAGCTGAAATTGAGGAGCTGGGTGCAAAAAGGGCAATAAAAATGAAAATCATCAAAGTGAGATATTTAACTTTAAAGTTTTCAATTTTTCATCAAAATCCTTGAAAAGTATGTTTACAAAAAACGCTGTAACTCATCGAAAAAAACCAGAGTGGTTGAATAGTTGATGAGGGGAAATCACTTTTTGGGGAGCCCTAAAATGGATATTTACATCTCAGGAGACGACGAAGGAAAAGAAATAGGAGGAGGAAGGAGAAGGGGGAGGAGGAGGAGGAGGAGAAGAAGAAGGAGAAGAATTTTCTTCTCCTCCTCCTTCAAGAGGAAAAAAGAAAAGAAGGAAATAAGATCTAGGCGCACGGCAGTGCGCCAGGCCAAGACAATTACTTAGACTTTCATTTAAAGAAAAGATGTCGTGTTCCTACGGCAATGGACGCTACAAGGTTCCTACACACGATGGACAAGCTGGTCCAAACAGAAGAGAGTGGTTGAATAGTTGATGAGGGGAAATCACTTTTTGGGGAGCCCTAAAATGGATATTTCCATCTCAGGAGACGACGAAGGAAAAGTCTAGTGTCTGTAGGTAAACCTGGAAAGTAGTTCGTCTGTCTTGTAAGCGCGTTCCGATTTTGGTAGTTCCTGAGTCCCAAGCTGAAATTGAGGAGCTGGGTGCAAAAAGGGCAATGATAATGAAAATCATCAAACTGAGATATATAACTTTAAAGTTTTCAATTTTTCATCAAAATCCTTGAAAAGTATGTTTACAAAAAACGCTGTAACTCATCGAAAAAA
>NW_007388380.1:0-1760 GCF_000475195.1 Diaphorina citri
ATTGTCATTGAAGTATTTGAAGTTGAGAAACGTCCAGCGTGGATAAAACTGGGACGGGTGACCGATATATCGCCGGATCATTGTCGATATATCGCCAAAAAAATATATCGATATATCGACGAAAAATATATCGATATATATCGGTTTTCGATATATCGCAACATCCCTAAATCGTTCGTACGTTCTTTTACCATCTTTTGATCCTATAGTATTTACTAGCTGAATTCCGTCGCTTCGCTCCGGAATCCCGCCAGTTCATCCCGAGGATTGAATTGTAGGATTATTGAGATAGTGGGAAAATCCTACAATGCTGCTGCAGTGAGCACCAAAGTTGTGAATTCTACATATGTTTCAAACATTCCACAATCTAGAATAATCTAGATGCTTGTTTATGATCCTTGTTAGTCATGAATAGATTTATAAGTAGAGATGGTGAACCATCTCCTAACAAGTTACCTAAACTTCGATTATTTTAGGTGTACATATTTTGTATTTTCCTTTCGCGGTAAAATGACCACGGGAAAAGTGACCACTGCTCCATTCAGTTTCAATTGGACCAAGTGGTCACTTTTCCAGTGGTCTGCAATTTCCCAGAAGGAAAACACATCTCTTTACTTTGCTTGTTCAGATACCAATTTATGAATATGAATTTTTCATGTTCTTCTGATAAGTTGTAAGTATAATAAATGGAAACTTGATTTGGAAAAAATATTCCTCCAATATTCAGTAACATGTAGATTGTAAAGGGACTATGGGGTAAAGGTACTTTTCAGTCCTATTTGGGCAAAATAAACAAGGTATATTCTATTCTATTCTATTCTATTATAGGCTTGTGCAGGCTACAGGTCAGAATTTCGTTTAATGAACTCTAGTATTTTATTCCATTCAATTCTGTACCAGACTGCCTGTCTATGGAGCACTCTCTCTCTCTCTCCCTCCCTCTCTCTCTCTACCTTTCTTCCTCAATCTCTTTCTCTGCAACTCTCGCTCTCTCCTCTCTTTCTCTCTCTCTCTTCTGTCCCTCTCTTCCTCCTGTTATCTCTCTCTCTCTGTCTTACTCCACCTCTGTTTCCCTCTCTTACTCCATCTCTCATTCTCTCCCACTTATGCCCATCATTTCTGTCTCTCTCTATCTCTTGCACTCTCATATCATCGCAATGAATATTTTAACTCTGGCCATATATTATGACGAGTTTCATCTCCCTCCCTCTTTTCCTCTCTCTCTCTCTCTCCCCTCCTTCCTCGCTCTTGCCTTCCCACTCTCTCTCTCTCTAACCCCCTCCTTCATCGCTATCGCCCTCCCTCCCTCTGTCTCTCTCTTCCTAGGGACATTTCACTCTCTTTTAGTCCCCTCTCTTGTAGAGCTCTAAGAGTTGGGTGGTAGAGAAGAGGCGAGCCTGACTTATAAACTTGGAATTCCCTTCTCTCGTTTCAAAAATAATTAATTGGGTTCCTGGGTTTCTTTCAATCCCTGTTCAAGAAACTTCACTGGCGCCCATTATCTCAATTAGATATTATATGCCCTGGGGACATCCAAGCAATCATTCAGAGTGCTGTTAATACTAGGATCTCCCATGAATGATCTTCAGGCAAAATTCCAAGTTCTTATCTTGGTTTCAAATTTCTAACCCAAATGTATGGGAAATATCCAGAAATACCATGAGTATGTACTATGTATACACTATACATATGTAGCTTTCCCTCTATGAATGAGTAAATAAGTAGGTATATATCTAGGTAGGTACCTTTTGCTTTCCTAT
>NW_007388381.1:0-1760 GCF_000475195.1 Diaphorina citri
GATAAGAATGGTCTACTCTGAAATTGTGACCATTGCCATAATATTGACTGTGTCTTTGGAACTTGAGGGTTAACTTGAGAAATAGTTTTTTGTACTAAGGGATTCATTGAAAGTCCCAAGTTCTCAGATACCACAATTTAGATAGTTCTTAAAAAAGCCCTTTGGATAGCACACAATTTGAATAGCTCCTCTGCAATTTTATTTTTCGCCGTAAGTTTGCTTTCTTGATTTTCATAGCCGTGATAGTATTCACGAAAAAAAGCTGTCCATTGACTCTTTACCATGTCAATCAAGCAATTAACCCATAGATGCAAAGATACTTGTTCCTTCTGAGTCTTCTGACGACAGCTCAGACACCAACACCAACCAAGGGTTGACCATCAATGTACATACAAAGTGATGGTCTTACAAAGTTTAATATTTGCAATCTATACCCAAGATACAAGACAAGAGAGGGGGGAACTACCTACCATCATACCAGCGTCCTTCAAAGTGTCATTTATGGCAAATATTTATTTTTATGCCTTGCAGTATGCAGATGTTGCATAAAAAAATCTTTTCTCATCTTTTGTGTGAATCTGCAGACTTTGAGCTTCGAAAGTTGACTTATTTGTTATGTTTACGACTTGGTCTTATAATGCACGAAATATTCTAAATTGATTTAAGCATAAGCACCAAAACTAGTGACACAGCTGCTCTCTAGTTTCACATTTATATTCCTTTGCAATCGAAGGTGATTACCACGGATATTGTGCAACATAGATGAAAATTCGAAATGTGCAAGAACAGAAGGATCAAGCCTCAATGGTGACACCAAAAGGTCTGGAATATCCTAAAACGATGAAGCGTACAGGGAATTTTAGGGGACATTTAAGGCATAGCAAACCTTTTAGTGATGAAATCAGATTGTTCTAAATTACTCCCCAGATAGTATGTCCTTTCTTGCCAATTTTCCTGGTCTAGAAATGTACCAGTGAAAAAGGCGGTAGTCGGATCTTCAACAAATCTAGGACCTATAAAAAGCATAAGCACCAAAACTAGTGAGCTGCTCTCTAGTTTCACATTTATATTCCTTTGCAATCGAAGGTGATTACCACGGATATTGTGCAACATAGATGAAGATTCGAAATGTGCAAGAACAGAAGGATCAAGCCTCAATGGTGACACCAAAAGGTCTGGAATATCCTAAAACGATGAAGCGTACAGGGAAATTACCACGGATATTGTGCAACATAGATGAAAATTCGAAATGTGCAAGAACAGAAGGATCAAGCCTCAATGGTGACACCAAAAGGTCTGGAATATCCTAAAACGATGAAGCGTACAGGGAATTTTAGGGGACATTTAAGGCATAGCAAACCTTTTAGTAATGAAATTAGATTGTTCTAAATTACTCCCCAGAGATGTCCTTTCTTGCCAATTTTCCTGGTCTAGAAATGTACCAGTGAAAAAGGCGGTAGTCGGATCTTCAACAAATCTAGGACCTTTATAGGACTGCAGACCTTTATTAGGACCTAGGGAGGACCTTTGTTAGGTAACTCTTCCTGACCTTAATTTGTGGAATCGTTAACCAAAAAAGAACCTCCATGACTGGGAGTTTGGGTTCCAGTAGATATTATCTTGGTAAAACCTCTTGGATGAACAACTCCCAAGTTCAACAACAAATTAATGTAGAATGAGTATAACATTTCCTTGTTTACAATGTACCTCGTCTCAAAGACATCATGAAAAAAAGCTCCAACGTAAGTAGTTGGCTAAAA
>NW_007388382.1:0-1760 GCF_000475195.1 Diaphorina citri
GAAGAAGAAGAAGAAGAAGAAGAAGAAGAAGAAGAAGAAGAAGAAGAAGAAGAAGAAGAAGAAGAAGAAGAAGATTGGGTAGAACGGTAATTTCGGTAAATTTAGTGTTCTAGTCACCCCCAGGCTATTCATATTTTTAGTCTGATAAGACGATGGACAGCTCGATTGAGTGGATAGTAACTGTGATGTCTACCAGCTTGTCTACTAATAGGTATAGGTACCTAGTACCTACCCATGTCTACTGGTTTGTCTACTAATGCACAATCATAATCACACATATTCAATCAACTATGTAGGTATGATACAAATAGCTACGTATATTTTATGTCTTGCAAAACTTTCTCAGGAGGAGAGAGGGAAATTATGTATTACCTACGTATATAGATTTGAAAACATAAATATCTAGTAGGTAGGTAGACTAGTAATTACTTACCAAATAATAATTTTCGAAAAAAAAAACTCATTAGTTTTTTTATTTATTATAGTTTTTCCTCCTAGCTTTAGTTCCTAATGTTCCTAGAAATAATTTTATTGTAGATAATATTAGAGGGTGGCTAAGGGTATATAAACAATACGTACTTACCTCTGCGTTTGGGTAATTTTATTAATGGTTTTTTTCCTACACTCCCCTCTGTATTAAAAATATAGATAAGGAATGAAGCAGACGTGCAGTAGGGGGTGAAAGATAAAACGTACTTTTTAGGAAAGTAAAGTGTACGAGTATTGAGTGACGTCACCCTAGGGCAGCGGTTCCCAACCTTTTTTCGCCCGCGTACCCCTTGGGTACCCGAATTTAATCTCACGTACCCCCGCCACCATCATAATGAGTACTTACCAGGTACCCAAACCCAGGTTGTACTCAGTACCTTTTGACAAAATTCAGTACTCATCAGTACCTAAGTCAAAATTTAGTACTTTTCTGGACTGTACTGATGCATTTATGAGCCGTCAAGATTTAAAATTTGCTTTTATCCGCCATTACACAATTTTCTCTCGCGTACCCCCAGGGGTACGTGTACCCGCGGTTGAAAATCGCTGCCTTAAGGAACAAATGTGAAGTGACAGGTAGACCTGAACTATAGGTAGGTATGTACCTAATACATAGTGCATGAGCATCTACGCATTTCCTAACTAGAATAGGGAGGACTAGGAGGAGGGCCTATCCTGTCTTCCTTCTATTCGATTTCGGGACGACAAGACCTCAGTATAGTTACAATTCCATCTATCAAACATCTTGAAAAAATATTTACCTTCCTAATGTTGTTGTTGTTGTTTTTGTTGTTGTTGTTTTTTTAGCGGCTTTAGATTTCGCCGAATAGCAATAGCAAAATAAATATTTTTTTTTTGTATCTGCTATACACCGGGTTGATGGTCTCTAGCTCTAGCCATGTTAAAGTGGCTGGCTCGTCCTGAACCGCAGTCAACCATCGTGAGGACTTGTGCTTGGTCTTTAAAAGCGGAGAGAACCCTTTGAAAACTGCCAGCTGGCTAGGCTGGTTAGGGTTAGCTGTTCTCCTCCCTGTTTATAGTCCCACAGCCAGACGCTAGTCTACTCTCTGTTTAACGTCCCCTAGCCAGACAGCCTAACGTCCCCTGCCTTCCTAATGGAAAAGTATGCCTAATCTAAATCTAATATGACTATATGACGTATAAACAGTAGTGGAACTTGACTCTGACGCACTACCCTATACCTTATCCATTTGAATATGGCAGCAAGGAGTCATCTAAAAAGTAGGCTACGTTGCCAAACGTGTCAAAGG
>NW_007388383.1:0-1760 GCF_000475195.1 Diaphorina citri
TGTGTCGTAGCATGCCAATCCCGAAATATATCGAGAAAACATCCTTTGTGTTGACCGTGTTTGTCAAATTTCATCAAATCGGACAAACCATTCCAGAGTTATAGTGCACCAAGCATAGACAAACACACGAACTTCCCCTAAACTAAACTGTGGACTGTGATACATAGAATGTCTATTAAAGTGCATATTAAACAGGAGACTATTACGATATTCATGAGATTGAAGTACTTTATTGAGACATCCTGTATATTATTGGAAGATATACTATGGACATAGCGTAATGTAATAAAGAACACAGGCATAACGTATTTATAGGTAGATTTACCGATGGACCATAATATACCTACATGACACTGTTATACATATCTATACTGATCATTCTACATAATATTATACATAAAATATATATATTATACGTAAAATACATAATATTATAAGTAAAATACATAACATTATACCGACGGACAATGTTAGAACATGTGTGTGGTAACATTCTAACACAAGATAACATGGCCATGCTTGATAGTCTTGCTACAGATGTTAACAGTGTGGATGGCACTTTATTAGGTGACAATGTTCTAGCAATATCATTATTTTTCTTTGCCTTTTCCCGTGTTCAGACAGGGTCGGCATTTTTCGTCAGCCTCTCAGTCAGCCCTAATGTGATTGCTTTGGGCTGATATTTGGTTTTGTCTACAAATTTATCGAGTGGATGCCCTTTGCACTCAACCTTTGCTATTTCTTTAGCAAGGGGAATTAAGACTGGTATCCTCCCTGTTTAAAGTCCCCCACCGTTTTGGTCTTTCACACTTTTTTCAACACGAACTATCTCATTCTCATCTACGCTTTTGTTTTGTTCAACTGCATTATAATTAACCGTTTTGGTCTTTCACACTTTTTTCAACACGAACTATCTCATTCTCATCTACGCTTTTGTTTTGTTCAACTGCATTATAATTATTAGGATTGTTAACAAATTAGAGATCCAAAACAGAGTGTTATCTGTTATCTATTCCTACAATCCTACATGCATTTCTTTCCTTATTGGGTCAACTTAGCTGCAGGGCATAATAGGTTTATAGGTCTTTCTTTTGTTTCTTTACTGTTATACCTTTGCTGCCTCCTAGAAATGTATGTCAAAAGTCAGACTGGAATGGAGGAAAGAATTGGAAGTTAACTGGAGTTTGAATTGGATGAAGTTTACCTGATTTGAATCCGTCTCGTAATCTATTTTCAATTTCATATTCCATTATCTGCTGTTAATATGATAAACCGCTATACAGACTGTTTCGGAATCAGAGAAGTTAAAAACAGGGAACTTATTCTTAAAGTTCCATGTCTAAAAAACTAAATTTGAATCATTACTTAAAAAGCTGATAGCCTCTTCACAATATTTGTGGATGTTACAACACTACTAAGTGGATGTTACAACACCTCCTTTACTGATTCTAACAACTCTAGATAAATTTTCCTGGTAAACTATCCTCAAATCTTCAACAACGCAGAAAAGTCGTTGACTGTTCTGTAAAGATTGCCAACCTCCGCCAATTTGCCAATTTTATTCAAGAACGATTGAAGCAACATTCTGAATGCAACTGCACTTTGGACTTTCGGCCAACCTGGTATAGCCAGGTCTTCAAATAGTGATAAATTTCTTCTGCAGTCTGAAATCTATTAATAGAAAAAATAATAGACCAATGGCCACGCAATACCGAGAGGTTCGACAAGTTTACATTCTTGCATTATAAGCTGTATTAAGC
>NW_007388384.1:0-1760 GCF_000475195.1 Diaphorina citri
CTAAAAGATATCCAAGTGTCAAGATAGGAAACTGATAGGGTTCGAGTTAGACTAGTCACTATTAGAAGAACTTCTAGCTATTCTATAGCATTATAGCTAATAACATCAGTGTGCAGCCTAGTGTAAAGCTTCAAGGTTATTCTGGGCTTACTCCCTCGGATATCTTGGACCGGTTGATTTACATTGGCAATTATTTGATTGAAAATGAGACCTCGTAGATTAAATTGATACCCTTGCTCGAGACTAAACTGTCCACGGTAATATCTGTAATCCATTTTGTTTTTGCCGCTAGACAATTTATCCATTGATATGATTGTGCTGTATGTGTTGGATAATGTTCATTTAATTCAATTAATATTCAACATCCTATCTACTCGTATTTAATCCAGAGGTTCTTAAGTTGGCGTTGATGCGAGTTGTTATTGAATATTATAGATAATGAATAATAATTACATATTAAATACCAATTAATAGGTGGAGAAACAGATTACCTTCGTCCTACACAAAGTAAGACATCAAAGAAACGTTTTGCATTCTACTACCTTAGAAAATAATTACTGTTTTCAACAAATCTAAGCACGATTGCCAATGAAGTAGGCGCGATGGATAATAATTGGTCAAGAGGATGAAACGTTTGAGTTGTTGAATTTGTTTTTTGACGTCATGTGAGAATCAATTAATTAAATTGTAGGTAATAGGTAAGTATGTGTAATAGGTAAGTATATGTGTTTCTAAATATCAGATATCAACACAGCTATGGTCACGTAGGGGTTTCCACTTGTCATGGTTTCTACCTTGCGTAGACATAACGCTTCCTGATGTTTGTCAGTTTTCTACTGTCTTGATACTAATGTATATTCCAAAATTTTTCCACTGAGACGCGGGAAAATATTGAGTATAGGACATAATTACTTTTAATTGTATACCTACGAATTATACGATGCACGAGTATCTTCTTCTTCTTCTTAATTCAACGTATACCTAATAGTGTGAACAAGTCTCACTGTTCACCCCAAATATATCCCGTTTCCAAAAATAAGACGGTAAAAAATTCCAAATAATATGTATCACCATAATTACTCAACATCTTTTCTTTCTTCGAGTATACAACTATACAATAGTATAATGAATTAATGACGGACTAAAAATTTCAACGCCAGCCTAGTTAGCTTAGTTGGTAGTGCGTCTGCCTTGTAAGCGCTAGGTCGCGGGTTCGATTCCCGCCCGGGGCGGATTTTATCATGTAATAGGTAAGTATAATATGTGTTTCTAAATATCAGATATCAACACAGTTATGGTCACGTAGGGGTTTCCACTTGTCATGGTTTCTACCTTGCGTAAACATAACGCTTCCTGATTTGTCAGTTTTCTACTGTCTTGATACTAATGTATATCCTGTTAATTTTCCACTGAGACGCGGGAAAATATTGAGTATAGGACATAACTACTTTTAATGGTATACCTACGAATTATACGATGTACGAGTATCTTCTTCTTCTTCTTCTTAATTCAACGTATACCTAATAGTGTGATCAAGTCTCACTGTTCACCCCAAATATATCCCGTTTCCAAAAATAAGACGGTAAAAAATTCCGAATAATAGGTATGTATCACCATAATTACTCAACATCTTTTCTTTCTTCGAGTATACAACTATACAACAGTATAATGAATTAATGACAGACTAAAAATTTCAACAACTCAAGTTCAATATCATTCGTTTCCTAATTCGAAAGAGTAATCACGAAACATCTATGAGT
>NW_007388385.1:0-1759 GCF_000475195.1 Diaphorina citri
AACCACGCCGTCTTATATTCCCCCTTCTGCCACACAAACTCCGCCTACTTCTTACCTTCCCGCGGTTTCGTCGCAACCCCCCTATCCGTCTGTGACGCAAACCACCCCGTCCTATTTGGGGCCCCAGGCGACGCCTACCAGTGTGGCGCCCAGTGTGCAGCCGCCCCCCGGCGCCCCCCCGCCGCCAACGCAGCCACCGACCAATCCGAACCCGTTTTCAGCCGAGTCTCTCTTCCAGACAAGTGAGTAGAATGTTTACATATTTACCCCCTCCATTTTTTGTTGAAATCGAATTCGGGAACCCATGTATTAATAAATTCTAACGCATCACCGTTTGTAGAGCTAAATCCCCGTTGTGGTTGGGTATTTCGTATAAAAGTTGAAGTTATAGGTACCTATGATGTGATTTTTGGTAATTTTGCAACGGGGTGAAAGAAGTAAGTGTTATTTGTTCATGCCCGTAAAATCATATGTGTTTATCTGATCAGCCTCTGGCCACTGGCAAAGCTAGCTACGTTGCACTTATAAAGAACAAATATACTGCGGCCTTGGGCCGCTGCTTTTGGTAATAGATCTGTTGTTTCATAAATGCAGCTTTCGGCCGCTGGCCAGGCCAGTGCGCTTCGTTTTGTTATTAATACCTAAGGCAATGCGGCCTCCGGCCGCTGGCAAAGCCGGCTATGCAAGCTTGTTCATGTTAATTTTGGACCATCTTCCTACTTCTCTTCAGACCACACAGACCTGCTGAGGCGTGAGCTGGACTCTCGGTTCCTGGCCTCCTCCCAGGACGTACATCATCATAGAGGTGCACCCTACTCTCTACGGACAGAAATGCATCACCACCAACACCAACACACACATGTACACCAACATGCACCTCTCATGCCACCCCCACCCGGAGCAGCTGCCCTGTATCCACCTACTCATCTGGTAAGGAAATCTTTTTTTGGGGGGGGGGTTGGGACTCGGGTGGCTGGCGAAAGCATAAGTTTTCCTGAGCAACAGGTGAGTGAAACAGGAGGACCAGTATGGCCAGCCTCTCACTTTCAGGTAGACCTGATAAATACACCTGATTAGGTCCGCGTGTCAGGTCTACCTGATAAAGCGCAAGTTTTCCTAAAATATGGAACAGACCTCTGTGCTAAAATTTTCTCGGACAAAAACCGCGTGTTTCGTAACATAAAAATCAGACATAACAAAGTATTTTTTTATTTTATTTTATTTTTTTTTTCCGAGCTTAAAAAACATAATTATCCAAACTGAACTTTGGAAATGGGTGCTCAGGTGTACTTGGATCAAAATTTTGTGCTCTTGCTCGTGGTTTTAACAAAAACAGTTTATCGATTAAAATGAAAAAGTTATGACCTAAAAACTCAGACGAGCTCTGTAATTTTTTGAAAAGTGTTTTTGGACTTTTCTCGGAAACGAAGCCGAAGTTAGGAAAATGACCCACAGAAGCTTGTTGGAAATGATGAGATCTATCTACCCTTGATGAAATCTAGCCGTTGTCAGTGTTTTTCTGGCGCACCCTGTAAATTTGTTCTAAAGATAAAATATAAAAGCACAGTTTTTTGGCAAGATGAGAGGATTGGTGCAATCTTGGCCAAGTGTTCTAAAGGCCAGGCATTGATTATATATTATTTTTTAACCCATCCATAGCCTCATGTTCTTCCTAATATTCTGTTTCTATTTCTAACCCACATCTCTTTTCTTCTCCATTTTCAGAAGAGTGCCGCTGCAGCGGCTGCCGCGGGCGCCC
>NW_007388386.1:0-1759 GCF_000475195.1 Diaphorina citri
AAGCGGTTCCTAAAATGTGGTCATTTAAGCGGTTCCTAAAATGTGGTCATTTAAGCGGTTCCTAAAATGTGGTCATTTTAGCGGTTCCTAAAATGTGTTCATTTAAGCGGTTCCTAAAATGTGGTCATTTAAGCGGTTCCTAAAATGTCATATGTTCCAAAGCGGTTCCGAAACTATGGCCACTAGGGAGTAATAAAAAAATTTAAATTCTCAAATTTGAATCGCATACATCTTAAACTTTCTCCATCGAGTTCCTCACAAAAAAAAATCCCATAGGATTGACTATTTACATGCCTATTGAAAAAAAAGCCAGCCTAGTTAGCTTAGTTGGTAGTGCGTCTGCCTTGTAAGCGCTAGGCCGCGGGTTCGATTCCCACCCGAGGCGGATTTTATCCTGATGGGATAATGTTCGTTCTCGGAACGGCTGGCTTTCTCCTATCCAATCCTGTCTTCCTTCTCTCTTCGATTTCGGGACGATAAGACCATAGCAAAAAAAAAACCGTAACTTTTCAACTGTAAGTCTAGGTGACCCCGTTGTTTTAAATATACAGGATGTCCCAGATGTAGACAATCCGGACACCCTGTCTAAGAAAAACCTATAATAAACGACTCTGGAAAGAAAAGGAGACACAATAGGCGTATTTTCCATTCGGGGAAACTATTGAAAACGGTTCCCTTTTGACAACTGAAATGGCGTCTGTACTAAACCATAGGAAATCCAAGATGGCGCGCCATTATAATCGGTCCCGTTACCGAAAGTTTCCCGGAAGGAAAATACACTCATGGTGGGTTTCACCAATGACTTAATCAATAATCAGAGATTTCACTAATGGGAGAAAATCACCCAAAAAGGAGTTTTTAATGATCGAAACAGGAGTTTTTAAAAACTCCTCCTTTTATCTAAACCATAGGAAATCCAAGATGGCGCGCCATCCGTATCGGTCCCGTTACCGAAAGTTTCCCGGAAGGAAAATACACTCATGGTGGGTTTCACCAATGACTTAATCAGAGATTTCACTAATGGGAGAAAATCACCCAAAAAGGAGTTTTTAATGATCGAAACAGGAGTTTTTAAAAACTCCTCCTTTTAGGATCACTAAAAACTCCTTTTTGGATAATTAAAAACTCGGTAATTATGCAGAAGTCACGTCCGTGGAAGAGAAAAGCTCCTTTTTGTATTCAACCTAACCCTATAATAACACTGGTCACTGCTCGTTTGTGCCAGTTCCTTTGGTAGCAATATTCCACGGATATGACTTCTGCACAAGTACCAAAAACTCCTTTTTATATTATTAAATGCTCCTTTTCGGGCGATTAAAAATTCTCCCATTAGTGAAATCTCTCATTATGTCATTATTGAAATCCACCACTAATATTAAATGAAGGCTGGATTTTTCTCGTATAAAGAATTAATTTATTATTTAAACAGGAGTTAAATAGTAAATACCTACTGATCCTACTGTACATAGTTTGATTTCTTCTAATACATTATCTACTCCTTTTTACTTTCCTTATCCTATAGGAAGGAAAGTAATGTAATCGGGTCAAATTTTCGATGGTCAGTTTTTAGTGCCAAAACACGTTTTGAGGTCCCTAGAGCCTAAATCCAAAGTTTCAGCCATTGGTCCGTGTCTGTCTGTAAACAAAATATCTCGAGAACGGTAAGAGCTAGAGACTTGAAATTTGGTATGTAGATGTCAAATGTGACAAGGATGCGACACGAAACTTTTGGTTAGGATCGGTGCAACGGTTGGCGGCA
>NW_007388387.1:0-1758 GCF_000475195.1 Diaphorina citri
CGGAAGGAAAATACTTCATAGATGCTATAAGCTTCAAGTCAAAAAGCTCTCTAACTCAAAGCACTCTAAATCTAGGGTCTCTACTCTCTAAAAGTGTGTTCACACATAGTCGACTGAACCGTCCACACTGCCTCGACAACATAGTTTCCCGATATCGATCGACCATGTTTGGACACATTTTAAGGGATTCTTAGTTTGTATAGACCCTGGTCCAGTCCATTCATACGTAGTATCCTTGGGCCAGTTGGCCAGTTCATAAAAAAGAAGATTTTGGGGACCCAAACCAGCCTGACCTAAACCAGCGCTAAGGACTGGTTAATCCAAAACTCAGAGCAGGCAATGTGCCCTCGATTTTCACCGGGTTCTCACTTGGATTTTTTTCACTTTTTTTTTTATTAAAAAAAAATATTTTCCCAACTTTTTTTTCTTTTACAAAACTGATTCTTTTTCTCAAAATGACAAGAAAATTAGCTTAAAAAGTTTATCATGCAGAACAGTAAACTTTTACTTAAGAGAAAGAGAGAGAGAAATTTACAGAAAAAATACGTTCTTCGCAGGAGAGAGAGAGAGAGAGAGAGAGAGAGAGAGAGAGAGAGAGAGAGAGAGAGAGAGAGAGAGACACACGATGGATGGGTAATTTTCTACACATGCACATACCAAGTTAAAGGTGGGCATGGGCACTGTGGGCAATACCCACTAAGCACATGGTTATTTGAGGGCTTTAAGTGGCAGATTGCTTCTGACAAAGTTCTTCCACCCGACCATTTTTTACCGTAGGAAGCAATCTCACGCGGTACCCATAACGAACGTCGAGAAGATGGTCCCAACATAATTTACAACTCTTGGTGCCAAACGAGGGAAAATATATAGGAGAAAACCTAAGGAACGATATCACCCAGGTCCTTAGGGAGCATTAATTTAGACAAGGAGCTATATCCCGAACAAGAAGGCGGGGGGTTATTAAACATGTCGAAAAATCCCGCTCTTCTCCAACTTTTACAGGGTTAACAGGGTTTATACGCGACCTGGAAAACATGGGAAAAGTCATGGAATCTGAAAATCGGCCGTAAATTCTTTTAATAGTCATGGAATTTCATTCCGGGAAAAACTTATAAGAATCCTTGATTTTTCAAGCCATTTGGCGGTAATCCTTTCAACTTGCAAAGGTCATCTCACCCTTTGGGCTGGAATTTTAGTCAGCTACAAATCTTCAGATGTCTACACGAGGATTAGAGCATCCTCCTGAGAAAAGCTTGAGATATAGGTCTGTCAGCTTGATTGGATGATGGCCTTACCGAGATTGGATTTTGGAAGCTGGTCTAGAATTGGCCCTAGTACAGGGCTAGACTGCGGTAAGCAAGGATACGAGTCCCTGACTGACCAGTCCATTATTAAATAACGGTTCACCGTTAGGTTTACCTCATTAATTAGGTTATTTTTTTACTTTCTATTACCCTTACGTATAGGGAACCTATACAAGGTACCTAATGAGAAAGTATTGCAATCGGTCCAAATTTTTTTCGTTGTGAAGCAAGGATTCGATTCCCTGACTGATGACTAGTCCATTATTAAATAACGGTTCACCGTTAGGTTTACCTCATTAATTTGGTCAACTTTTTTTTCCGTCGTGGCGTCGCGTCTCACTAATCTTTAATCTTTCACAAGATCCTGTATCTTTCGCTCCACACGACAATATTTATGCCTTTACATGATGGAATTCTCGGCGAGGTAGCAGAGAGTCAGTATCTTAATGGGGAC
>NW_007388388.1:0-1758 GCF_000475195.1 Diaphorina citri
TATACCATTTGTTGCCTATTTATTTAACTGAGAGAATTGTACTGAAAAACTAATAAATGGAAACTTATAAAATAAAAAAAAAGTGTTGCATGAAGTTGTATGAATATTGAATGAATATGTTATAATTTCGATCTTCCAGATCAGCCAAAATTCCCATGATTTTTCTGATTCCACAAGATTTAGAATCTCCTAGTTAGAATCTTTGAGAACAAAACTGACTATTTTTGTATGATCTCACCTGGAATTGAGTACCCCGGAAGCCGGGACCTTACCCGAACTTTTCGGGTAGTAAACGGGTATTCAGCCCTACTTATTACTAAATGCCCAGGTGTGACAAAAACCCAGACTAATGAGGACGGGGAGAGCTCTTGAGATTCATAGTAAACCGATTCTCACCTATCTGTATCTGTGGCACATTTTTGTTCCACATGTCGTTTTCCATGCGTCCGGGGAAATAAATCTAATTGTATTTTGAGGACGAGGAGAGCTCTTGAGATTCATAGTGAACCGATTCTCACCTATCTGTATCTGTGGCACATTTTTGTTCCACATGTCGTTTTCCATGCGTCCGGGGAAATAAATCTAATTGTATTCAACATGCGATATTTCTTCCTTTTCTTACAAAACCACTAAACGATCTCGACTCTAATGTCAGCTAGAGAAGAGGTTAAGCAGATGAATATGTACCTCTATACGTTTAAAAATAACTAACTGTGCATGAATAAAATATGAGCTCACTGAATAGTACACATGCGCCAGAGGAGCTTGTAGAAATCCCATTCCCAAACAATGGAACATCAGAACCAGAAACCAGCAGGTTAAATCAGACCTGCTGAATAAAGTTGACTGTCCCATTAGTCAAAAGTTTGATCAAAAGAGAGAGTCGAGCCCTCAGGCCGTGGCTCCCTTGTGACTTGAATGCCTCGTTATTTATCATTTTGCCTTCATCGCTCCTTAATCTACGAGGACACAATTTATTTGTTATACATAATATGATATAGGCTGAACGCACGCCAGCAATGACTACAACTAGGAAATAGGGACTCTGAATAGGGATAAGTATGTACCTACTGGCACAGAACTGTGGAGGTATAGGTAGTTAGTTTCCTTCTAATGTCCAGATGAGAGGATTAAAGTATCCCAGATAGAAGTGATTATACAACTCAATAATTTTTCATTTTATCCACACTAAAACATTCAAGCTTGGTTCATTGACAAAGTGACTAAAAATGATAACGACCAACAATTCATCATTTATCCTATCCTGTCCGTTTCCTTCTAATGCCCAGATGAGAGGATTAAAGTATCCCAGATAGAAGTGATTATACAACTCAATAATTTTTCATTTTCTCCACACTAAGGGCCGGTTTCTAACATCCTCTGTTGACTCGCGAGTTTGAAAACCAATGGTTCACCCAAACTCCGGAGTTGACCGAGTGTATTTCCTTCTAATGTCCAGATGAGAGGATTAAAGTATCCCAGATAGAAGTGATTATACAACTCAATAATTTTTCATTTTCTCCACACTAAAACATTCAAGCTTGGTTCATTGACAAAGTGACTAAAAATGATAACGACCAACAATTCATCATTTATCCTATCCTGTCCATTCAAGCTTGGTTCATTGACAAAGTGACTAAAAATGATAACGACCAACAATTCATCATTTATCCTATCCTGTCCTGTCCTAGGTCAGATGACTTTACACATTTCTCTGGTCTCGTGAACTACGCTGACTTCTTCCAGTTTTTGCAATAG
>NW_007388389.1:0-1758 GCF_000475195.1 Diaphorina citri
TTGTTGCTTGCATGATGCTTGTTATTACACTGTAGCTGGAATAATGCTTGTTTACATTGACGGTTGTATGATACAATATGTAGTACCATTTTAATGCTTTACCCAAAGTAATTTCCGTCAGTACTAAGTTGAAATCCTTTTACTTTACTTCTGGTATATAAAAGTCCTTTGGTATCCTTTTTCGGATGACGTCCTTTACCCGATTCCATAAAGAACTCCGAAATTTGCATTTATGACATAATATTGAAAAACCTAATCATTGCAATACCATTAGAATAGTTAATGTGACGTCAAACTATTGCGAAATACAAAGTCGCTTTGAGGAAGAGGGGCCAGGCCTATGTATGGTCCTAAACCTAAGTCTTTTAGCAGGGAAGCCAGCCAGAGGACTTACGTCCTAAGTTAGCAGAGAACCCAGCCACAAGACTTACGTACTAAGTTAGCAGAGGGAATCCAGCCATGTGTGTGGTATGAGGAGAGTATTTATCCAACTGTATCAAACTATTTGGAAATACAAAGTTGCTTTGAGGAAGAGGGGCCAGGCCTATGTAGGTCCTAAACTTAAGTCTTTTAGCAGGGAAGCCAGCCAGAGGACTTACGTCCTAAGTTAGTAGAGAACCCAGCCACAAGACTTACGTACTAAGTTAGCAGAGGGAATCCAGCCATGTGTGTGGTATGAGGAGAGTATTTACCCAACTGTGGCGTAGCCAGAATTTCAGTTCCCTGACCACTGGTTGTCAGTACGTGTGTTATATGACTTGGGATCCTGAGTTCATCTTCTATCTGATAGGTATATCAAGAAGTTAGATGGTTTATCAGAATTTTAGTAGATGGTTCAAGAGTTAGTAGATGGTTTATCAAGAGAATTTTAGTAGATGGTAGATGGTTCAAGAGTTAGTAGATGGTAGATGGTTTATCAAGAGAATTTTAGTAGATGGTTCAAGAGTTAGTAGATGGTAAGATGGTTTATCAAGAGAGTTTTCGTAGATGGAGAACGGACCTTCTGGCGTGTTAGAATTCCAACTGTGGCGGAGCCAGAATTTCAGTTCCCTGACCACTGGTTGTGAGCTTGTGAGTACATGTGTTATATGACTTGGGATCCTGAGTTCATCTTCTATCTGATGGCATATCAAGAAGATAGATGGTTTATCAGAATTTTAGTAGATGGTAGATGGTTCAAGAGTTAGTAGATGGTAAGATGGTTTATCAAGAGAGTTTTAGTAGATGGAGAACGGACCTTCTGGCGTGTTAGAATGAGGAAGTTCCTGCTTCAAATGTGTATGAATGGTTCTGGTGGAACTGTCGTTACAGGGTCTATTGAATGGAGGAGTTTCAATTGGGAAAATATTATTAATGAAAGGTCAATTCCTACGTAAAAAGTTGTGAAAAATCCAAATCTGAGGTCAAAACTCCGAAAAAGTAACTTTAAAAGGTCGAAAATTCCATTTTTAATTGCCGTTCTAATGAAAAAATGCAAAGAGTTGTGACGTCAGATTTCACGTCAAAATGCGCAGAAACGCTTGCGCACAAACGAACGAAACGGGAGTCATGAATTATGACGTCATCGACTACGGGAGGGTATGCCGTGACGTCAAACTTCACGATTTACCGGTGTTTTTTTTAAATCGATTTATATCGGTATCTAGAAGTCGTAGAAGAAAAAGAAAAATTCCGTTGGTCCTCGTTTTTAGTCCGTCCTTCCTTTATTATTACTAATAATAAAAGGTATAAGGGACGGACTATTGTATTCGCTTCGGT
>NW_007388390.1:0-1757 GCF_000475195.1 Diaphorina citri
ATTTTGGTTACTGTGAAACAGACAAGATACGCGAATTGCATTGTTTCCTCTTCCCCTTTTTTGAACGAAAAAAAGAGATCAAATCATATGTCAAAACCTAGATTTTACCACAACGATTCCAAGTCCAACTGGTGTTTATGGCATAAAACACGGTTTTAAATTTTTCCAAAACCTCGAGCACTTTCTGTAGCAAACATTTTTTCTTTCCCTTTGCTGGCTTTCTCCTATCTTCCTTCTCTCTTCGATTTCGGGACGATAAGACTTGACAGTTATTGTTTCCTCTATAAAAACTCTTTAAAAAAATCTCTCCCCTTGCTTCTGTGCTATCTCCATCTCCTATTCTCTTCTCACTCCATCACCCAATTTGTCTGTTTTGTCTGTCTTCAGGTAAACGAAATCCGAAACTAAATCTCAAACAACTCGTGTACCATTGCTACTGTGGCGAATTCAGCTCGGATGATCCCCAGCAAATGATTTTCCACATCGAGCATGGGCACGACTTGAATCCATACAACACGAGCAACGTACCACATTTCCTGCGAGATGATCCGAACAAGCTACTGAAATCCAATACGACCCCTGCTTTCACCGAGCTCGATTTGAGCTCGGCTATTAATATTGAAGATGAAGATTGATCATACTGCATAGGGATATGATATACGGAAATGATATGAGAAAATATGCTCTCTGATGGGTCAGTTCAGAATGTGTGTAGACTGTAGATATGCTTGAGGTAATAATCAAATTTTAAATATACTCTCACGTTAACTAGAAACTAGACGAATATAATTTCTAAGATCACTAAACATATTTACTATAGGTCCCAAGGATTATGCCAACAGTCATAGACTCTCACGTTAACTAGAAACTAGACGAATATAATTTCTAAGATCACTAAACATATTTACTATAGGTCCCAAGGATTATGCCAACAGTTAGAATAACTGGAATAAGTCTATTTATTTTATATTTATTACCTATTATTTATTATTGCCAGAAAAAAATCTTTTACTATTGTTGCAGTCATTTTTGAAGTAGTCAGTAAATTATTTATTCTAATAGACTTTCGAGTTGAAGAATAATAGACTTTTGAGACTAGACAAAGTTTATAATCTTTAACACCAAACTCCCTGAACTCTATTATTAGACATGTGGTCAAAGTCTCGAACAAATGACGATAAAAGTTCATGAAAGGTATAGCCAGAGAGTATCAATTTAATATTTTAAAATCAACATAAATAAAAACGAATTAGACAAGTAACCCCACAAAAAATCCATGTTAATGAACGATCCTCATAAAGTTGACAAAGAAACAAATCAATGACATTTAATTAATTAGGATCTTTACTTATAGCAGAACAAAAGAAAAAAATATTACAAAAAGTAAAGGAAAGAAAATGTAGACGATAGTAAAAAATAAAATAGAAACAAAAATTGGAAAATGTTAACAATACCTGAGTCATACATGCCGGGGAACTGAGTTCACTGTATCTCCGCTGTGACAGCACAAAGTCTTCTTCTATGTCAGCTGCTTCTTTAATCGCTATTTTCTTCTCTACGGATTCTGTTCAGCAAGTGCTTTTTAAAGTATGGATACTTTTTACCCGCTTGAAATACATTCAAATTTAAAAGCCACAAGCCCCAAAACGTGTACAAGCCACTATGGCCCAATCAATTGAAAAAAAAGGAAAGATAAGAAGAACAAATACTTACAGGTTTCATATTTAACAATTTTATTCAACACTTGCCACATTTTC
>NW_007388391.1:0-1757 GCF_000475195.1 Diaphorina citri
CTAAGTATGTAGGTAAGCAAGCATATCTACACGGCTATAAGTATGTAGGAACCTATACCTACCTATGAAGAGATGGATATAATCACACTTCAGACACGGATGGGCAAATCTTTAGTGAGCATAGGACATGAATTATTCTTGTAAAGGATTGTAGTTTAGGAAGATCTATGCCTTGCCTCGGTGGTGTAGTGGTCAGGACGCTCGCCTGGTAAACAGGAGAGCGTGGGTTCAATCCTAGCCGAGAATGTCGAGATATAGAATACCTATTGTAGGCTATAAAGTATAAGGGGATCCTTTCTGGGCTCCTAAAGATACAATCTGGCTTGAAATCGAATAATGACCGAATTTCCTTTAGGACACTGCTAAAAGCAGATCTGCCAACTTTCGATAAAATTGGACCAACCCCTTCAGGTGTTATCACGGATCAGACTGAGATATAAAAACATCTAAAAGATCATCAAGTTAAAACTTAAAACTATTCGTTCGTTAATTTCTGTCACTAGTTTCTAGTTGGTTACAATTTAGTTGTTTGATTACAATGATATCGTTGGTTCAATTCTTCAGTTGGTTACAAAGAAGTCAAGTTGCTGAATTTGACCCCGAGTGTAGATTCTCGTCACTGGATTTTCTGCTGAATTCATTTTCCCAGTAACACCCACCACCGTGTGTTTCTATTATTGTATTGCTATTATTTTATTACTGTTATTATTACTATTTCATTATTACTATGACTATTACCTATTATTGTATTATTATGACTATTACTATTATTCTTACTGTATTACTATTAACTATTATTATGACTATTATTCTATTGTGCCAAGTCACAACACTCTAGTCAATAGCCTCTATGTCTGGAGTTCAATATCAAATCAAACAACCAACTAACATGACTGACTGTTTTATTATACTGGGTATCCCATCAAGATCTAACTAGGCATGACTGACTGCTATTCTACAGTGTATCCCAAGATCTGACTGAATAGGTATTACGGACTGTTTACACAGGGTAACTTTTCTTCAACAGACTAACACCCATTGTTATGAACAAAATACTGGCTCTTAAGTTCGTGCTAAGCATAGTCTCAAGGCATTTGATTGGTCAATTTTGACTTGAGACTGATCTAAGAACGATCACTCTTGTTCATAAATACGATTGTAAGTACCTATCGGATCTCGTGAGATCGTCCATCTTTTATTGAAAGAACTGAGCTTCCTTTGAGCGTTCCAAATTATTCCCCAAAAACTCATTTTTAGTTGCACTGCTGGGATTCGAATAGCAGCTCTCTGGGTTAGCCACACTGATTGGAACTTTTGGTAATTTGAACTAGTCAACTAAAATACTAAATAGTCTAAATACAAAAGCTAGACTTAAGAAGAACTATAGGTAGGTAGTACCTATATTTAAGGGTATTTGAGTAAAATTTTGAGTGTATGGCCGCCATACACGCCCTATATGGACGCTACACCACTGGTAGGTACAGTTCCTCTTCAGCTTAACTTAATACACAACAAGCTCACTCTGGGGCAATCTGCTCCAAGGGATGGGTTGAACTTATACGAATAGGTATTAGGTAACTTTCTAAATTTATATACAACTTCATATACACAAAGAATTCAAATGACTAGGAACAAGTTGGTACAGTTAAATATCAAGTTGTTCTGTAGGGATCAGCAACACATAAGCACATAGGTCGGTACTTACCCTAATGACTAATTTCTATACTTATGACCAGGATACAAGCTACACATAAGGA
>NW_007388392.1:0-1757 GCF_000475195.1 Diaphorina citri
AGTTACGGGTTCGAGACTCGGTGATTTCAAGAAATTTTGCCGTTTTTATGGTAATAATGGGCATTAAAAACTTTCTAGTGCAGCTATTAAAATAATCAAATAAATGATCTTGTGTGATTTTTCACGAGGATTACAATGGTTTAACTTTTAACTACATCAGACGTACAATGTAGCAGTTACGGGTTCGAAGCTCGGAAAATTCAAGTTAATTTACTGTTTTATTTTTAAAAGAGACATAAAGAACTTTCGAATTCATCGTTTAGAACCATCAAATAGGCCAATTTGTGTAATTTTTCACGAGGAATAAGATGGTTTGATTTTCAACTATATTCGACTCACAGTTCAGCAGTTAGAGGTTCGAGACTCGGCATACTGAAAATCATTTTTTGTTTCGTTTTCAAAATAGGCGTAGAAAAGTTTCTAGTAGGTACAGCTATTGGAACCGTTAAAATATATTCTATCTTATGTGATTTTTCTCGGGAAATCTAATGGTGTAACTTTCATTTTTATCTGACTCATAGTTCAAGAGTTACAGGTTCGAGACAAGGTTCGAGACTCGGCATACTGAAAATCATTTTTTGTTTCGTTTTCAAAATAGGCGTAGAAAAGTTTCTAGTACAGCTATTGGTACCGTTAAATAATCTATCTTATGTGATTTTTCTCGGGAAATCTAAAGTACTTTTTCTAAAAAGGGTTCCAGAGAAATAATAAGGAAGATAGAAAACCTTAATAAGGAAGATAGAAAACCTTAATAAGGAAGATAGAAAACACCTAACGAATGACCAAGACGTGCGAGGGTTTTGCACAAACACAATCAAGTTCATTTCAAAACCGGAGAAAAACTAGGTTATGTTCCTAATTTGAACGTGTGGGTGGTCTGCGAACGGCCAAAATCTGAATTACGTGGAGACTTGTAGAGGCTAATAGGTACAGTGATTTCCAAACTGCGGGCCTTGAAGGATTTCAAGACACCTAAGAAGATCACATAAAACTAGGCTTGCCAAATATCTAAAATGTCGATTCGGGACGCGAATCCGCGAACATAATTGCCAAATCGGCGAACATAATCGCAAAATCCGCGAACAAAATCGCGAAATCTATAAACGCGGGCCTTGAAGGATTTCAAGACACCTAAGAATATCACATAAAACAGTGTTAAGACTCTAATAGATAGAGGAGGTCCACCTTGCAGGAAGAAGAAATAGAGGAAAAGGAAGTAAATAATTAGAGTAAACAATTGCAATAATTATTAGGGTAACTTTTTTCATAGGATCGTTAAAATCCGCGAACATAATCGCGAAATCCGCGAACATAATCGCGAAATCCGCGAACATAATCGCGAAATCCGTGAACATAATCGCGAAATCCGCGAACATAATCGCGAAATCCGCGAGCATAATCGCGAAATCCGCGAACATAATCGCGAAATGAAATCCGCGAACAAAATCACCAAATCCGCGAACATAATCGCGAAATCCGCGAGCATAATCGCAAAATCCGCGAACAAAAATCCGCGAACATAATCGCGAAATCCGCGAACATAATCGCGAAATCCGCGAACATAATCGCGAAATCCGCGAACATCATAATCACAAAATCCGCGAACATAATCGCGAAATCCGCGAACAAAATCGCGAAATCCGCGAACATAATCGCGAAATCCGCGAACATAGTCACCGAATCCGCGAACATAATCGCGAAACCCGCGAACATAATCGCGAAATCCGCGAACAAAATCGCCAAATCCGCGAACATAA
>NW_007388393.1:0-1757 GCF_000475195.1 Diaphorina citri
CACTCAGTCACTTGTCAACATCAAATGGTCACGCGATCTTGCCTCCACTTCAATGCATGCTTAGTTGTCTCAATTTAATTCAACTCGCCGCGCTGTCTTGCATACGCGTTATTGCAAACATTTGTGCCAATTGACAAGTGAATCTTTTATAGCACATTATGTCGCAGGAAACATCAAGTAAATCGCATGTCCAGTCAATTGGAAAATGCCCAGATGGCTGATATGTCTACGGGGTTACATATATGCTACCATATCCACGATTCTGTCTGGCGAAAGGTCTATGCCTTAGCGCTTAGCCTGGATTGAACGCTGAACCTCAACGATTTGATTCCGCCCACTCAAAATTCAAACACAACACGAACGCACGAGCATAGACAATCGAAGACACCAAAATCCAAACACAGGAGCCAAATGTCTGGTTTAAACAAGGTTACCAAAAACACATCTTCAAAATCTGCTTATGTGTAATATGTACACAGTAGCCAAATGGTTTAAAATCGCCTGAACACACTGCTTCAAGCGTGCCCAACGGAAGCACAGAATACCAATTGAGAAGATCATTATCTGCACATTCGATGTATAGATAATTAAATTGTGAAAGGAGTAGCTAAATTATCATAATTTAGCTACTCCATTCGTAGAGTGTACAGGAGCCAAATTTGGAAGGATGCAATCCCGGCGATTGTTCGCGTATATCGGCAAGACTGGATCTCGCGCGGACCAAGGTCAACTAGTGGTGTATTCTCAATTGATAGAGATTATAAAATTCGGTCTTAGAATAGAATAGAATATTTGTCCAGCTCGAATGAGACTAAAAAGTCCTTTTACCCCAGCAGTCTAAACAAGGTCTCGTGTATTTTAAAGGTTGAAGAACATATGGACTGGAAGAAGGTCTTAATGAAAAGAAGAAGCCAAATTTGGCTAACAGCTCATCCAGAGTTTACGCTTACGAAAAAGCTTAGGCGAAAATTGTGCAATAGCGTACTTTTCCCGGCCACTCACCACTTAATCTTACCTAACCTAGGGTAAGGTTAAAAAGGATTGTAGCTTGTCACCGAACGGAGTATAGAACACCGTCACTATAAAGTTTATAGTGACGGTGTTATAGTATAAACATTAGCAGTTATACAGTGACGTTAAATTAAATCCAAAAGAAACACACGTAGGTACATATACCATTTACACTGAGCTCTTTATTCAGAAGGAAATCCAAGACGCACTCGGGAGAATAAATTAAACCTCTCTCGTTGCATAATACCCGCAGATGAAGAAGGTTTTAATAAAAAGAATAAGCAAAATTTGGCGAAAAGTTCATCCAGAGTTTACACCTATCTGAAATTTTAGACGAAAAAATTGGCACTGACGTTCTTTTCCCGGCCGCCACTCAGCCTAGGGGTAAGGAATGTGCGTAGGATTACAGCTAGTCACCGAAAAAAAGGATAAAACCCAGACACTATAAACATTAGCAGTTATACAGTGACCTTAAATTAAATCCAAAAGAAACACACGTAGGTACATACCATTTACACTGAGCTCTTTATTCAGAAGGAAATCCAAGACGCACTCCGGAGAATAAATTAAACCTCTCTCGTTGCATAATACCCGCAGATACCGCACCAAGATTCCGGCCCTCTATTGTTTCCAAACCAGTATCAGATAAAAACAAAGGTGGAGAGATACTTGGAAGAGCAAGATACCACCTCAAGTGAAGAGCCAAAGACCAAGATCTCAAGTAGAAGATTCAAAGAACAGAACAA
>NW_007388394.1:0-1757 GCF_000475195.1 Diaphorina citri
TTTTTTCTCTCTTGTGTTTTTGAAAAGGAAATCCATTTTTTTTTTTTTTCCTGCCACGGAATTTCAGAAGTAAGTACCTACTTACATCTTTCTGTAATGTAGGTATTTAGGTCGTTGAACAAAAACGCGCAAAAATGACGAGAGATGGGGGGGAGTATTAAAATCGTCACTATGGAGATCTGAAGTCCACAGTAACATGGAATGCTTTCTGTTTAGATTCTGGTGGACCAAGTGTCCATATTGGAAACCATGTCACCACTGGACTTCATGCAATTTCGAGACTACCTGACTCCTGCGTCCGGATTTCAAAGTCTGCAGTTCCGCCTTATGGAGAACAAACTGGGACTTAAATCTGTGAGTGGTTAATAGTAATTACAGCAAGGGACTAAAATCTGTAAGTAGTTAATAGTAATTAGAGCATATGAAAGTATTAATGTATTTGGGGTAAAAAATTGAATAGATGGTCGATTGATACCTGTGTAAAATGTTGGGAAAAATACAATTTTATTCTGAGGTAAAACACACACACACACACACACACACACACACACACACACACACACACACACACACACACACACACACACACACACACACACACACACACACACACACACACACACACACACACACACACACACACACACACACACACACACACACACACACACACACACACACACACACACACACACACACACACACACACACACACACACACACACACACACACACACACACACACACACACACACACACACACACACACACACACACACACACACACACACACACACACACACACACACACACACACACACAATGTGCCTTTAAAAGGGTAAAAATTCAATTTGAATTTTCAAACTTTTAAAAATCTTGCGGCGCAAATGCCAAATGTACTAGAATACGAGATAATAAAGTAAAATCGACACTAAATTTTAATTTATTTCTTTAAACATAAAAAAAATCACTAAAATCGCTCCTCTTCGGTAGAGATTTAAGTAGTTTGGAGACCATCTCTCCTCTCTGGGATTTAAATAAATTGTTTTCATTGTTCATATTTCCCCAGGAACATAGGGTGCGTTACAATCAGCATTACTCCAATGTGTTTCACTCCAACAGTGAGCACCTGGTAGCTCTAGAACTCTCTGAACAGGAACCCTCTCTTCTCAACCTCGTGGAGAAATGGCTTGAACGCACCCCAGGCCTGGAAAAAGACGGGTTTGATTTCTGGACCAAATATCAACGCGGTGTTCAGCAGATGTTGGATAAACGCAAGGATTCGGCCCTGGTAAGAACAGACCCGTAGTGAAAAACATTTCAGACCCTCTAGCTCCTCGGCCCTGGTAAGAACAGTAGTGAAAAAAATTTCAGACCCTCTAGTTGGTCTAATTTCCTATTAGCAGTAAAAATGATGTATATTATATTCCAATTTCAATCACTTTTGGGGAGGAAACCAGTCGGTTTCCAAAACTTTTTTTTGGTACCGGTTGGTCCCTGGGGTTGCAAGGGTCGATGACCAGTCGGTTCCCGGGTTTGTGATGGTCTAAGTACCAATTGGTTCCTACACTTAGGTGCCTGGCCTCCCCGGATATACACAAAAGTGATACTACTTGAATTTAATTTTCATAATCATAAGCTAGAGACTTGAAATTTGGTATGTAGTTCACAAATGTAATAAGGATGCAACACAGAACGTTTGGTTGAGATGGTTGCTGCACTTGGCGGTATTTTGACCGCTTTTGGACAGATTTCGA
>NW_007388395.1:0-1756 GCF_000475195.1 Diaphorina citri
ACTTCTTTAGTCTGTGATAGCTTGAACTTTGTAGAGGGTCAGCTTTTTCCCTATCGACTCGAAAATCTAAATTGAGAATTTATTCGTGGTGAAACTAAGTGTTGTAGTGATTATGGGGACTTGAGATCTGGACGTTGCTGGTTCGAGTCCAAGTGAAGTGATAAAATTCGCCGCTAGAAAGTCAAAGGGGCGTAAGTGATTTTATCAAAATTTTCGTAAGCGCACTTAAGTCTATTTGTGCTGCAATTATTTCCGCAAATATCACATACGCCTCAACATGAAAAAATCAATATCTTCACAATGGTTTAGAAATCACATACGCCTGTTCGTGCTATCAATAGTATCTCTCAAACATAGTACCTATGTCTGTGTCTTGATGTCATTTTTTGTTTTTTGTCACTTACGCCCTTTTGACTTTCTAGCGGCGAATTAATCAAAGTGACGAGGGAAATTTGACATCTCCACTATATTTTTCTCTTGAGGGAAATTTGACATCTCCACCAAATAGCAAACAAGGCATTTCCTTTTTGTACAGCAATACTTTATCTGCCTACATCAAAATGGAGAAAATACTCGTACGTATCTGTATCTGTATCTTTATCTAGGTAAATTACCTATCTGAAGGTAGGTACTAGGTAGGAGACAATGTTGTAGCTAGTCACATGGATATCTTAACATACCAACCTGAAAACCCAAGTTATACCCAAATACCTATATACCTATTTACATAATATTATGTATCTACAATACAATACCTACATTGTAAAGAAATTTGCCTGGTGGCATTCCTGAAACATTTAAAAAATACCTACCTAAATGGGCGATTAGGTACATACCATAGGTATCTTACAATCTGCATAGGTAATAGGTGCAGATTTTCTATAAATAACTAAAGAATAGTATAAGTACGACTACACTCACCTGACTAGTAACTAGGTACGCTTATAAATAGGTACGACTACCTATAATAAGCTTACAAATAAGACTAGTACCTAAGTATATAGTAATACGTACTTTTACAGAGCGTACTATATAGTAGAATAGAATAGAATAGAATATACCTTCTTTATCCTGCCAGAATGAGACTGAAAAGTCCCTTTACTCCGTATACTTTTCCGTCCCTTTACTCCGTACGATTCCGTAGTAAGTATACTTATAGTACGTATCTAAGTATAGTACTTTTACAGAGCACAACAAGTACTAAATACTAAAGAGGACTACTCATTTGGAATCCTTAATGAAGCCGCAACATATCACTAGTCCGTATGAATGGTTATAGGTCCTTTAATGGTTATTGCTTGTCACATCCATATTAAGCCTGCTACAAGCCATATTTTCATACGATTTGACCGTATTGTCGTACGTGCGGACGTGTGTGAAATTTCTGCGTTGTCGGTACAGTTGTACATGAACTGCACACCTGTCTGCCTTGTAAGCGCTAGGTCGCGGGTTCGATTTCCGCTCGGATCGAACTGATAACTCGGTAATAGATTGATCTCAATTCTGATTTGGTAAACCCCTCTCTTACTGCCTCCTTTACTATTAATTCTCATCTACTCGTATCGTCAATTTACTCTGGTAATTCCGCCCCTGATCGCTACTCGATTGAACAATGTCCGTGTGTGTGTCTGTGTGTGTGTCTGTAAACAAAATATCTCGAGAACGGTAAGAGCTAGAGATTTGGCATGCAGCTGTCAAATGTGACAAGGATGCGACACGAAACTTTTGGTTAAGATCGGTGCAACGCTTGGCGGCA
>NW_007388396.1:0-1756 GCF_000475195.1 Diaphorina citri
GAACCCTATCTGTTCCAAGCTAACTAGGCTGGCTGGTATCGTACCTACTACCTTATGTACCTTTAACAATCACTCCGTCTCTTAGTATCGAAAATAATCTTTTCCAGTCTCTTTATCTCTGTACACTGAAGAGTTTAACTGGAAAAAAGAGCGAAACACAAAGATGTTATTTCATTAGAAAAAAACAATTACATGGGATGAAAAACTAAGAGAAAGGGGGGAGAGGGAAAGAAAGAGAGAGGGATGGAGAGGAATGGAAAAGTACAGGAGGAATAGAGATAAGGGGAGAGGAAAAGGGAGAGAAAGAAAGATAGATGGAGGGAGAGAAAGGAAGTAAGAGAGAAAGGGGGAAAGGGGAAGGGATGAACGAAGGGAGGGGGAGAGATAGGGAGAAGAATGCAGAGTTACTTCTATGTTTATTTGTCCAGGTTTTTATTTGTTTTCCTATTTTATGTTTGAACTATGTACATATGTAGGTTTTACGTTCGTACATTGGTACAAGTAAAGAAGAATAGTAGAGAGAAAATGAGCTTCAGAAGAAGGGAAATGCTTTCAGATTTCGTAAGGGAAATACGACTCTCCTAGCACGGTAGACTTCTGGTCTAGAGGTTGGTGATTCGAGTCCAAGACATGAGATTTATAGACGATACTTGAATTTAAGAGGGAAACCTCTTCTCGAGGTGTAGGTATGTCTTGTCTTTTTTCACAGCTTCTCCTACTGTCCTGAGGAGACTGGGAGCACCCCAAATAATGTAGGTTTTACGTTCATGGTACATTGGTACAAGTAAAGAAGAATAGTAGAGAGAAAATGAGCTTCAGAAGAAGGGGAATGCTTTCAGATTTCGAAAGGGAAATACGACTTTGCTAGTACGGTAGTAGACTTCTGGTCTAGAGGTTGGTGATTCGAGTCCAAGTCATGAGATTTATAGACGATACTTGAATTTAAGAGGGAAACCTCTTCTCGAGGTTTAAGTATGTCTTGTCTTTTTTCACAGCTTCTCCTACTGTCCTGAGGAGACTGGGAGCACCCCAAATAGGTAATTGGAAATTAGAGACCTAGGTACTTTTTCTCTCTCTCTCTCCCTCTCCCTCTCTCTCTCTCTCTCTCTCTCTCTCTCTCTCTCTCTCTCTCTTTTCCATGTTCTAAGCTTTGTAGAAATAAGGAAAGAGGAAAGCCAAACAGAAAAAAGTGGGGGGAAATACCGACTAAGATGAAATAAAAATATTTCGAATACCTGTACACATAGGTATTTGAAGAAATGTTTCTCGAAAACATTTTTTGGGGGAGTGGGAAAGAGGAGGGGGAGAGGAGAGGGGGAAAAAAAGAGTTTTAGGTAAGTAGATAGATATGTTTGACACATAGGTAAACATTAAACAAAATTATGTATAAAGAAAAAATATCTAGGTAGGTACATACATATATTTAGGAAGCAAGTACCACCTAAGGAAAATCTTTTTGATAAGATGTCTAGGTATTCCGAAGATTACAGGTATTATCTAGGTATTCCGAAGATTACAGATATTACCTAGGTATTCCGAAGATTACAGGTATTATCTAGGTGTTCGGAAGATTACAGATATTACCTAGGTATTCCGAAGATTACAGGTATTAACTAGGTATTCCGAAGATTACAGACTGATACATTTTCGGAGGTGTCCCTAACTTACCAGCAAGATCAAGGTCGACATTACCACCTTTTCCTCTACAATAACTCTACTACGTCTTCTCTTCAAAACAGACATTTCCTCAAAAAAA
>NW_007388397.1:0-1755 GCF_000475195.1 Diaphorina citri
ATGAACAATTTCAAGAGATTTTTACGACCGCCATAAAATTAATTTAAATTTTACAATCTCTTATAGACGGAATTATATTCTACATAAATAATAGATATACGAACGAATTAAATAATATAGAACACCATTTATAATTTTTCAAATCTGAAATTTTATTGTTCTTTAGTCAATTGGGAGTTTAGACATCTCCACCATTTGACATTGGGAATTGGTGGAGATGTCTAAACTCCCCACACCAAGATAGTAGAAGTATTGTAATGAAATAATAGATCATTTGATTGGGAATTCTTTTATTAGGTCAGAACGTCCTCCAACGGCCGTTTTAAGCTCCTGACTCTCATCATCAAGGACTATTTCAGTTCTAAAACCGGAAGCTCGCAAAATAAATAAATAAATAAAAAAATAATAAATAAACAAAAACTGATGCAACTTTGGTGGACCTTCAAAATCTAATGTACCTATGGAGTGAGATGAAATAAGCTTTAAAAAAAATGGCATTTAAATTAAATAAATTTTTATCTGCACCCATCATCAACGTATCTTCATCGAAAATTTTCACCTGTTTTTTAAAAATAGGATAAATAAATTTCAAAAACCTACAAAGAATTTAATTAATCTCATAATCTTATTAACACATTATCATATTAATAATGAAGAGAGAAAAATAAATGGTGCAGTTTAATTAATTAGGTATTATTTTTCTCAGAAAAAAATATCCTATAGTTTATAATTAAAATATATTCAGAAATGATCAGAAAAATAATTTAAAAAACCGGACATCTTACTTGCAATTAGTCGGAGACACGAAGAATCATTATTTTAGGATCAGGATAGGTCCAGGGACAAAGCATTTGGTATTACAAGGTCCAGTTCGATTAACAGACTGGACGAAATTTGTACTTATCCGTCAAAAAGGGTCCTCACTAGATGGAGCACACTTAGATAAAGTTAAAATTAGTACTACGTTTTTTGCTCAACCAGTCACCCGTCTAGGGACTGACCAAGCTCGTCGTTTCTTATCTTGAATGTTCTTTAGAGAATGTTCCTGACAGTAAAAAAAGTATGTAATGCGAAAGCTGTACCAAGTCCAAATTACAATTTTTACAACCATTTAGAGCAGTCTATGTAAACAAACAGTAAACACTGTTATTTACATTTGCTGAATTGCTGGTATCATTAGATCAGTCTTTATTCTTTATACCTAGTATGCAAATGACAGATTCAGAATGTCTACTCGTCTACAGAATAGTCTGGCCTACATCCTTTTCTAATAAGCAAGGAGATAGTAGGTAGCGTGATCTTGTACCTACCTAACCATCGTAAACTACTTATAATAATCTATATTCTAATAATATTCTATCTACCTATGTATGTTCCCCTTACCTAGATAAAGTATAAGAGTAGGAGAAGAAAAAGAAATAATGTTCAATAAAAGAAGAAATACTTACCTACTTTTCAATTGTTTAGATGAAATGATAATTTTTATAAGCTCAATTTTATAAGCCAGGCTTTTATGTTTTAATTAAGAAGACAGTACAGGTACATGGAAACCCAAATCTAACGAAGGACCAAAAGAGATCTTAGGTACTGCTCGTTGTAAACCTAAATCTCTCTTATAATATTTAATTTATTCTTTAGGTAGGACACACAACACATCGTTCAGGCAATGTTCACCTTAATACAAAACTCATAAACAATCACCAAAATCACCATGGGACAAAAAAAAAAAAAAAAAAAAAAAAAAAAAAAAAAAGG
>NW_007388398.1:0-1755 GCF_000475195.1 Diaphorina citri
ACAATTGATTTGCGTGGACACAATGTAATGCCTAAGCATTCTTATCCCTAATAGGTCACATCACAAAATATGAGTGATGACTTATGAAGGAGTAATGGGATTGGGTAACAACAAGCCCCAAGTATGTATGAGGAAAACTTAGAAGGATAATCAATCAGTAAAATAACAAAGTTTCAAAGACAGGGATTGGATATAGAGTCAATATTGTGAGTTGAAAAAGGAAGAGAATGAAGTAGAAAGAGAGAAGGTTACCAAGTAGATTACCTCTCCCACCATACATATCTTCTTATCTGGTAATATCACTTTGTACTTGGGGAGTTTATCACTTTGACTACATGAGTTGAATGAGATAACTGGGAAGTGCTTTGGGTGTTGTATTGATAGGAAATAGGTAAGGCATACCAGTGAAACACTGAGACCTAGTTATGGGAAAAAAGAGAGGCCAGCAATACAACTTTAGGGTAATAGAAAGGGAAAAGATAAGCCTCAGTCTTTCTCAAATTCGGCTGAGGCCAATATGGTTTACGTAAGAGACAGAGAGTTTGGCGGATGTTAGATCATATCGATGTGGATTTCTAGAACTACATTCTATGAAATACACTCTGGACTGCAAAAATTCATAGATAGCAAAATTGGACTACAGTGTAACAGAAATATGACCCATAGTTAATGTCCCTAATAAAAATAGTTATTGATTGTTCATTTTGAATGAGTCCACAACTTCTGGTCCAGAATATCATTCTCTGCAGCATTCCCTATCGTTACGACAGCCTAGCTTACTTGTCAACCAATGTTTATGATACTATCACTCTGGACTGCAAAAATTCAAAGATAGCAAAATTGGACTCAACTGTAACAGAAATATGACCCATAGTTAATGTCCCTAATAAAAATAGTTATTGATTGTTCATTTTGAATGAGTCCACAACTTCTGGTCCATTTTACCTATCTAAATCTAGATACTATTTATATCACCTTTTTTTTCTCTCTCTTACTTTTGTATGTTTTAGTATTTTACGTGTAATTTAATATTATGATATTTTACCTATTTGTGTAAACTGTGTGTATAAGATAATTTTATTATTTTAATTGAGGTGTCCTTTTATTTTATGAGTTTAAACTCCTGTTCAGAAATGTTTAGGAGAAAAGAAGTCGCATCGCAATACCTAATAATTTAGGAAACGGTGCCATTTTCTTAATTGAAATTTGTTTCGGATATCAAAAGTTTTAATTTCAAATTTTAATTAGATACATAATTATAGGTACTGGGATTTAAAATTAAACAAATCTACTTTTAAAGTTTTAGAAAAAAATGTGCAAAATATATTAATTTAGTAGACAATTGGAGCAGAAAATGGTTATGAAATATGAAGCATGATAATACATTTAATATACGTATAGGTACGTACCTACACCTACCTATCCAAGCAAAAAACATTCTAACTTGTAATGAGTGCTATTATTCTATTTCAAACTGGAAGTAAAAAACCACTGAACTGAACCGAAGCTTGAAATGTCATTAAGTTGGGTTTGGAATTATTTCATTTTCTCATAGACCCACGGTGACATGAGTGAAATCTTAATCTGTAATGAGATAATGACACTGAAATGAAAGTTCTTCTATCAACACAGAGGAACAATAAAAAAAATCCTGTTTTTAGATTTTGATTATTTATATGTTTTTAATGTTTTGTTGTTTCTTCTGTCCCCAATTTACCCAACAAATAATTATAATACGTCTTCGTACTAATATTA
>NW_007388399.1:0-1755 GCF_000475195.1 Diaphorina citri
CAACTTTTTACGTAGGAATCGACCATTTTTTACAAATTTTTAATCCAATCGCAACTGCTCCATTAATAATTAGGAATCTTGGGCCTCCCTCCTCGAAAAATCCTGAACACGGCCCTGATAGGAGGTACCCATATATTCCCTACTCACGCATTCCTACCTATCCTCTCCTTTTTTCCTTCCACTCTTCAGTTTCATACGGTTTTGGGTGTCACAGAAAATGTCTCAGGATTCTCATGAACCTTGGAATTCTCCGATTGTAAAATCTGAATAGAATAGAATCTGCCAAGTGATTTCCGGCCCTCTTAGACACATACATTGTCCTTTATCTCCTATTCCCCTCCCTCTTTTCCTCCCCTCTCCTTTTTTCCTTCCACTATTCTGTTTCATAGGGTTTTGGGTGTCACAGAAAGTGTCTCAGGATTCTCATGAACCTTGGAATTCTCCGATTGTAAAATCCGAATAGAATAGAATAGAATCTGCCAAGTGATTTCCGGCCCTCTTAGACACATACATTGTCCTTTATCTCCTATTCCCCTCCCTCTTTTCCTCCTTCTCTTCCATCTTCTCCTTCTCCTAAAAGTCGTACCTCTATCTTTTCCTTTTTCTCCTCCACCATCCTTCTCTTCTCCTCCATCATCTTCTCCTTTTCCTTCTCCTCATCCTTCTCCATCTTCTTATCCTTTTTTTCTTCCTCCTCCTCCTTCATATTTTTATTTTTCTCCTCCTCCTCCTCCCCCTTCATATTTTCCTTCTCCTCCTCTATTTATTTTCTACGTTTCTTCTCATCCCTCTCTTTCTGTAAAAGTCTAGAAGTGCTAACCAGGAGATTTCCTGACTCTCATACACAGTCACGTCATACAGAGTCCTTTTCACCCTCTTCCTCTTTTTTCTGTCATTTTTCTCCATAAATTCTGGTCTTTTTCTTTTTCCTTCGCTTCTTCCCTTCTTGATATTTCCTTCCTTGTCCTCTTCCACCTTACTTTCCGTTTATTCTCGTCTTCCTCCTTCTCCTCCTCCTTCTCCTCCTCCTTCTCCTCCTCCTCATCCTCCTCCTCCTCCTTCTTAGGTTATAGAATCCTCCTCTTTTTTTCCCTTTATCCTACTCCTTATTCTTAGGTTAGACTCTAACCTCTCCAACCGTTGGAGAAACACTTTGTTCTTCTTCTCCTCCTTTTACTATTTTCTCTTTCTTCTAATGCTCCCTCTTTCTCCTCCTCCTCCTCCTCCTCCGCTCCCTATCTCCGTTTCTCACTTTGCCATATTCAAAATTGTCTTCCACATTTTTTTCCTGCTTCTGTCAACTCCCAAATTTTAAGTCATTTTTCCTCTCCCCCATAAGCTCCTAATACCTGACTTTGCTTATTCCTATATAGGTATGTTTGTTTTGCATTATGCCTTTCCCTTTTTTATAAGAAGGTAGTTTCTATCCCCCTACCATTTTTCTGTGCCTTTCGATGTTTTCTTTTTATCTTTCTCTTCTAGGGCACTTTTCTCATCCTCCCTTCCTTTTTCCCCCGTCTCTCTCTCTCTCCCTCCCTCTCCCTCCCTATAGCGTTTTTTCTTTTTTTATCCCTATACCGCTCTCTCACTCATTCAAACACTGGGTTCTTCTCTCCCCCTCCCTATTTTCCCCCGTCTCTCTCTCTCCTTCCCTCTTTTTCTTCTTCTTCGTTTTCCCAGTCTTATCTCTCTCTCTCCCTCCTTATCCCTTTCTTTTTTTTTCTAACCCTATACCGCTCTCTCACTAAGAATTCA
>NW_007388400.1:0-1755 GCF_000475195.1 Diaphorina citri
GTAGTATAATCCAGGAAGCTGAGAGACCGAACTATGTGAATCCTGTGCCTGACTATATTTCACATGTCAAGTAAGTCCCCGAGACAAAACTACATGTTTATAAAAAAGATGGATTTTTCACCTGGTCTGTGTCATAGCATGCCTATTCCGTACGGACATCAGATGATAACGGCACTTTCCGTTTATGTGCCGGGTCAACGCGAGCACCAGAAAGTAACCCATTGAAATATTTGCTATCGAATTATGGGTGCAAATGTTTGTTGTTTGTACTCCTATTTCGTTCAGACTTTATGTCTGGAACTTGCTATACACTAGTACTTGTAGATACCTACGATCTGTCGAAAAACAAGATTATGATACCACATTGGAAGATAAATAGTCTGGCTAGGGGACGTTAAACTTAGAGCACACTAGGGTAAATTATGGGTGCAAATGTTTGTTGTTTGTACTCCTATTTCGTTCAGACTTTTTGTCTGGAACTTGCTATACACTAGTAGATACATACGATCTGTCGAAAAACAAGATTATGATACCACATTGGAAGATAAATAGTCTGGCTAGGGGACGTTAAACTTAGAGCACACTAGGGTCTAGCTGTTAGACTATAAACAGTGAGAACAGCTAACCCTAACCAGCCTAGAAAGCTGGCAATTCTTCAAAGGGTTCTCTCTGCATTTAAAGAATGAGCACAAGTCATCACAATGGTAGACTGTGGTTCACTAACATTTATATTGTCTGTTCCATATGTATTCCAGATCTTGGTTGGACATAGCCAAACGAGTGATTCTCCAGTCCTTCCTGTGGTTCACCCTAGCTGTTGTGTTCCTCGCAGGTACCAACAGGGTTAACATATTCTCACTAGGTTACCTAGTGGGGTCATTCATATTCCTGTGGCAGGGTAATGATTTCTACCTGCGTCCAATCAACGTTATCCTACGATGGTAAGTTCATCAATGGAAAATATGCTTTTGAAAAGAGAAAATGCTATGTTTGAAGTCAAAAGTTTGAAAAGATATTTTTGAAGATCAAAAATTTCAATTTGAATTGTCCAGCCTAGTTTACTAAGAAAATAGCGCGCCTTGCTAGAGCTTGATCGAATCTTCGATTCCCGCCGGAGGCGAACTTTATCCTAAATAGATAAGGTTCGTTCTCGGAACTTCTGGCTTTCTCTAAGCCTGCCCTCTTTCTTTGTTCGATTTCGGGACGATAGGGCTTCGTTTTGTTTCTTGTCCATCTCAAACTGGGGAAAAAAACCTCACTTATTTCGTTCATTTTATTTCCAGGTGGAACTACATGATTGGTTACAATGTATTCGTGATCCTAATGAAGACCATACTGCAGATCCCCGGCTGTATATTTATGAATGAAATACAGGTGCATGCGTGCTGGCTGGTCCAGCTGTTTGGAATATTCTGCATCCAGAAGTTTACTCCCTCTCAAGGTAAATTCTTGATCTTCTTATTTTTCTTTACCTTGTACAAACGGGGTTGGCGTTTTTCGTCAGCTTCTCAATCAGCCCTAACTAGGGTGATTGCTTTGGGCTGACATTTGGTTTCGGCTACAAATTTTACGAGTGGATGCCCTTCGCACTCAATCTTTGTTGTTTCCTTAGCAAGGGAAATTCAGGCTGGTATACTCCCTGTTTAAAGTCCCACAGCCAGACTAAGCTGGTCTACTCCCTGTTCAACGTCTCCCAGCCAGACACCTTCGACTCGAGACTATTATTATAATAATTTGACTTATGTTTCAGAAATT
>NW_007388401.1:0-1754 GCF_000475195.1 Diaphorina citri
CACATTCCGAGATGGTAAAGTCAAACCCATGGCCAATATTTACATCAGAGGATCCAAAATTAGATTTCTCATTTTGCCGGACATGTTGAAGAATGCTCCGATGTTTAAAGGAAAGCAAGGGAACAAAGCAGGTGCTGCAGGACGGGGTAAATCAGGAATTCTCAGAGCACAGGCTGCCAGAGGAAGGGGGAGGGGAGGTCCCCCTCAGAGAGGTGGTCGGGGAGGATGGGGAGGACCATCTAGAGGTGGACGTTAAGTCAAACTTTGGTTTTGTCAATTTAACTGTACTTGTACAGTGTGAAGTGTATCTCATTCCTTTTAATTTTTTGACTGTCACAATTTGTTATACACTAGTGATTAATGTCACTAAATTCAAACAGTTGAGTTGGAGAGGAATTGTAAATACCTAATCAATTGCCATCATCTCCATTCCTTTTAATTTTTTGACTGTCACGATTTGTTATACACTAGTGATTAATGTCACTAAATTCAAACAGTTGAGTTGGAGAGGAATTGTAAATACCTAATCAATTGCCATCATCTGTATCAACATGACACTTTTATTTTTCAACACAGATGTG
Source organism: Diaphorina citri (assembly GCF_000475195.1). Lineage (NCBI taxonomy): Eukaryota > Metazoa > Arthropoda > Insecta > Hemiptera > Psyllidae > Diaphorina > Diaphorina citri. The sequence continues at coordinate 582 of NW_007388401.1, forward strand.
AGGTGAACAAATAAATGCAGCTGGTTAACTTACCTACCTGTATTTTTTATAGAAGTTTATCTGAGAACCAAGAACCTTTTCTCAAATTATACTGGGAACTATCTGAAATTTATTCACATTGCAAACTATGTCTACTTATGTAAAGAAAGGAGTGTTTCCAATTTTTTAACACAGATGTGAGGTGAACAAATAAATGCAGCTGGTTAACTTACCTATGTATTTTTTATAAAAGTTTATCTGAGAACCAAGAACCTTTTCTCAAATTATACTGGAAACTATCTGAAATTTATTCACATTGCAAACTATGTCTACTTATGTAAAGAAAGGAGTGTTTCCAAGATCCTTTTCTCAAATTACACTGAAAGCTGTATACAACTTGTTATTTATTGTTTTTAAGGTTCACAATGTGAAAAAGTCACTAAGATTATTTGGATGAAAAGTTCTTTGGTTAACTCTAAAGGTGTGTCCAAACATAGTTAACAGCCATCAATTGATTTGCACCAGTACTTTTTACTTCTCAGTACAACTTGTTATTTTTTTGTTTCTAAGGTTCACAATGTGAAAAAGTCACTAAGATTATTTGGATGAAAAGTTCTTTGTTTAACTCTAAAGGTGTGTCCAAACATAGTTAACAGCCATCAATTGATTTGCACCAGTACTTTTTACTTCTCAAAACAATTAAAGGGAAATCACATGTGATTGATATCATTTACTTTATAAAATCCTCCTAGAGAATGAATTCAGGATTATTTCAAGTTCTATTTCAAAATACTTAGTATGATTGAATGTCAGATAAATTTGGTCATCTCAAACACCTGTTTACTTTATAAAATCCTCCTAGAGAATGAATTCAGGATTATTTCAAGTTCTATTTCAAAATACTTAGTATAATTGAATGTCAGATAAATTTGGTCATCTCAAACACCTACTATTTGGGGGAAATTTTTTTGATCCCATGCCCCAGTTGAAAAAGTAGGTACGGCACACTCATTTTACTTTTAATGTTTTTTAGTTGTCTGATCATAATTTAGTACAATAAGTAGGTAGGCTATATTAATTTATTATTTTTTGTACAACCTTCATTGACTTACACTTATTTGATTTGAATTACCTGAAGAAAATATCCAATATATTACATCTTTGTATTTACTTAACAATGAATAAGTACAATTT
>NW_007388402.1:0-1682 GCF_000475195.1 Diaphorina citri
GGTTAGAGAAATAAGAGTAATAAAGAAACAGATATTTACTCTATTTGTTCATACTGGGTTTAAAGAAAGCTTCGTGAGTACAACACTACTCTTAGTGGAATAGTGGATATAACATAGTATAGTTAGTGGTTAGTGGATATGTGTAGTGGATAACATAGTGCATACATAGTGGACGTTCCTAGGTTAGAGAAATAAGAGTAATAAAGAAACAGATATTTACTCTATTTGTTCATACTGGGTTTAAAAAAAGCTTCGTGAGGACAACACTACTCTTAGTGGAATAGTGGATATAACATAGTATAGTTAGTGGTTAGTGGATAACATAGTGCATACATAGTGGTTAGTGGATATAGTGGACGTTCCTAGCTTAGAGAAATAAGAGTAATAAAGAAACAGATATATTTACTCTGTTTGTGTTCACTCTGTTTGCTCATACTGGGTTTGATAAGAAACTTTTGTGAGTTAAATTCTCACAATTAAATGCTTACCTTATTTTATTAGACTAGGGATCCCTTTAAAGCTTAGAACCCTAGTCATATAAAATAAGGTAAGCAATTAATTATCTATTTTGGGTGTCTCATATGAATCTAATTAACAAATGGTTCAATATTCCGCTAAATACCCATGTTAGTGTTGGTGGTGGATGTGTCAGAAATCAAAAATCCCTCTTATACTGGGTGGGTTCTACAGCGAATTCGGATTGACAAAAGGATAAACTAGGAACTAAGAGGGAATTCGGGTTCAGAATTGTCTAGAATCCAGCACTGAACCAAGTTTTGATCGGATTTAACTACGAGTGTAAACTTACGATTTTTTTTTTTTTTTTTTAAGCTAACTTAGGCTGGCGAATGGGTTTGAATGTGACTTTTATAATGTTTAATGTTTACATTTTAAAATTTAAACATGTCTTTAAAAGATAAAGGAAATTAGTACCTACCTATAATTATGTTTTAAAGTTTTAACTTTTAAATGAAATTCTTGATCTGACGATGATAACCTCAGAGGTATCGAAAGCTTTCTGAATTTGAACACCTTCTTATCGTAATAGTCTTGACAAAAATAGTACTCCATAGATACTGATTAAGAAGAATCATGAATGCTACTGACAAAAGTCCTAAGAGAGAGAGAGAGAGAGAGAGAGAGAGAGAGAGAGAGACACCAGAAGTGTTGCCGGTACAAAGCGTGCCATTGTAAATACCTACACACATAAAAAACTGGAACAAGTAAAAAAGAGAAAAAATCTAGTTCTAAGTTTACTAACCCCAACTAACAAGTTTGTTGAGAATTTGGCAAAAAAAAGTCAATGAAAGAAAATTAGCAAAAATATTGAAAAAAAAAAACAACCCTCTTCGACTTCGGGACGATAAGACCATAGCAGTTACAAAAAAAAAAAAAAAAAAAAAAAAAAAAAAAAAACTTGTACAACAATACACTTGTAAACAACACACAAAAGACTTATACAATACACAAAAGTCCACACACAAAAATCTCCTCTGAGGCTTAGATGTAGGAGCAAACAGCACTAAAGAATTGAGTTTAGCTTATACTAACTACGGAATTTGCGTGGAAGGGCTCCACCGGCAGAACCCTGACACAAGAAAGCCAGGAAAAAGAGTTAGTTACCTGTACCAGAGATAGAACTCGTTCGCTTTAAAAAAAAAAAAAAAAAAAAAAAAAAAAAA
>NW_007388403.1:0-1753 GCF_000475195.1 Diaphorina citri
AGTAATAAGTGTAATAACATTGTGAGAGAAACCTATTACACATAGGATACAGAATGCGAAATACCTACGTAATGTATTTTGTACCGTAAAGCTCCTATGAAGCTTTTTCATTTGATACAGATTATAGCGTGTGAAATATCGGTAACAGGATTGCAGTATTTGCCGTCATCCTGTAAGGTACACCATAACACCTCATTATAATGAAGTCTGAAACCATGAATGAATAAGTAAACGGCTTTGGTTAGAATATAGGAATCAGGGTCTACACTTTGGTAATTCAATAGGAAATCTACATTAGGACTGTATTTGTTGCAGACTCAATTCGGAAACTATGTACATGAATGCAAGCCTGAGACCTGCACTCAGCTCTCGGAAAATCTATATATATATTTTTTTTTTTGCATGGTGTATTTTTCGCGAACCACAGATGGTTTCATTATTATTCTACCCTTCTCCCTCTTACTTCCATCCCACGGGTGTTCCGGCTTTCAACACCTTCCATGGTGACCTTCCCTGGTTTTTAGCTAAATCCCCTCGAGGGATGATTCACCTTTACTTGTATTCCTTTTCTGTGAACACAACAGCTAAATATCCATTTTGGCTATCAATTTTTTGATCTTGAGAGCATTTTTAACTCTCAGCGTGACCTTGTTAGATCTTTTTAATTTTGATAACAGAATACATGCTGCTTTGAAAGAAGTCAATACCTATCTCACACTCAGGATCAGATAGAAGGAGATAATGATCTGAGAGGTAAGAAGAAAGAGAGACAGGATTATCTACATATGTATCTTACTTGAAATATATCTCGAAGTATTATGCCAGAACTAGGGATAACTGTCACCTACTTGATCAAATGATCATACTCTCTTAATAGGTTACATTTGACACTCATACAGGGATAATGGATATTGTCAAAATTTCCGAGGATTTCAAATTATGACCCTCTATAAGTCTATAGTATAGACTCTATACAGACTCTACTCTACGAAATGTCATTCCACTGCATCATAATTTTCTATAAGTATTTCAATTTCACTGCCTCGTGAATCCTACTCGTTGATAGCTAATTACCTACATATAATTATTTATGTGCGGGTAGGTACCACCCTGCCTCCTGCCATTAATTGCTCACCACCAAAACAGCCTCACCGTGATAAATTTTATGTATCTCGAGATAAGAGCACTCAAAATGCTTTTAAATGGATGGATAGGATAGCCTAGCCTGATTTTTCACAACATTAAATTTAAAGGTTATTTGAAAATCCTTCTGTAATTGAAATTAAATGTAAAAACTTCTAAAGAGAGTCCAAAGCTTCAGCAAAGAGACCACTAACGTTTGGTCGTTTACGAAAAGTGAAAGATTTAACGAATCAGAGCGGAGATACCGTAATTGACGAAGAAGATCATTAAGAGTTCGTTCCAAACTGTGCTAATACAAGGGTCACCATTTTTTTTTTTTTTTTTTATCGAATTCTTGCTGCATCATAATATTTACAAAAGTTGCACTTGTATTACATTATGTATTCACTACCTATACAAATACAATGTAATGAGCTAATGAGCAAGCATTCTAATCGATTCAAATGTTCAAAATGGGGATATTGGTGAAATATCCACTTTCAGATCCCCTTAAACCTTAAAGCAACAAAGTGTCTTTTAGCAAATGGTCTACAAGTATGTGTAGGTAAGTGTGTTTGCATTTTTCAAGCAACCTTTAAAAAAACAACCTTTAGGTACTTTGTTTTCTCTC
>NW_007388404.1:0-1753 GCF_000475195.1 Diaphorina citri
CTGTCTCAGCTCAACCCGGCACATAACCACAACCTGAAAGCACCAGTTCCGCATGGATCACTGAAGTTGAGCACGGTTTGCGCGTGGTTAGTACCCGGATGGGTGACCATCTGGCCAATAGCGTGCTGCTAGCTTTAAAAAAATAAAGTTATTGGAGTCAGAGAATAAAAGACAGTGCCGCAGGCGAAATTTTTTTCGAGAAAATTTAAGTAGCTCCTTCAAGGTTGCATATTTTTTTTTTTATTGACCAAAGTCTTTTTCACGTTTTATAGGCTTTGAAATATTCCCAAAACTTTTTCATGAAGAGACAAAATTTCAGCGCCGCAGGCGAAATTTTTGAGAGATTATATGTTGCCCCTTCATGGTTGCATACTTTTTTTAATTTAAATCTTTCGTTGTCTTTTTTTAGGCTTTGAAAAATTCCCTGACTTTTTCCGATTTTTGGCACTTTTTCGTGAAATTCCCTGACTTTTCCAGTCCCCATGAAATTCCCTGACTTTTCCCGGTTTTCCAGTCTGGTAGACACCCTGCTGACATAGGTAGGTATTAGAATTAGAAACTAGAACTAAAAAATAAAAAATTTCGTAGAGTTTCTTTGCATTTTTAAATAGAAGTTAAATAAGGTCTTTTCGATGGCTACATAGTCTTATGGGCCTGTTCAAACTTAAACTTTAAGTTTAAGTGTAGTATACGGCAGTTTTCATGTTGAGGGCTACATAGTCTTATGGGCCTGTTCAAACTTAAACTTTAAGTTTAAGTGTGAACAGGCCCATAAGACTGTGTAGCCCTCAACATGAAAAATGCTGTATTATAAGTTGCAGTCTAGATGTGAAATAGCCCTAATTGAAAATTTGAAGTGTGCTACAAGTTGCAGTCTAGATGTGAAAGGAGCTTTAATAAGTAAATTATTGCTCAAATCCTCAAATGGCATGTTGTTGTTGTTGCAAATCTACCAGATTTGTGAAGGCGACTTGAAAGTTGTACTTTTGATTTTGGCCAAATTTACCTACTTATTATTTCTGTAAAACTTTCAGCCAGTTTTACTGTACCAAATCAGTCAGTCTAAAATCAGATCACAAAACAGTTTACACAAACTTGTGTGCTCTTCCACATTCAAATACACTTTCAAAACTTGAAAATAAAAACTTGGCCTGGCGCACTGCTGTGCGCCTAGATACCTACCAACTTTAAAATAATCAAGTGTTAAATATTTAATATAAATTTTTTGTGATTTTTTTTCTCCTCTCAGGATTTGTTCGCTTTCTGGAAGGATACTATCTGATCCTGGTTACTAAGAGACGTCGGGTGGCTGTCATCAATAATCACACAATCTACAAGATAGAAGACACCAGCATGGAGTACATTCCTAATCAGACCTCACGAATCACACATCCTGATGAAACTCGATATGTGAAAATGTTTCAGAGTATTGATCTGTCCAGCAATTTCTATTTCAGGTGAGGTACTTTTTTTCTCTTCCTCTTCACTTTGCAAATAAAAAAAAAAAAAAAAAAAAAAAAAAAAAAAAATTTTTGGGGCCTGGGGGGGGGCTTTCCGGACACAAATTTCCCCCAAAAAACATGTTTTGTTGGAGCCTGTGGGGTAGCTTTCAGGACACAAATTTACCACAAAACTGAGTTTAGATAAGATGGAAGTTTAAATAAAATGATAGAAAAACTCACGATAACTTTCAGAACAGGTGTCTCTCATGGCGGTTGATAAAGACTGAACGCGATCTGCGTTGTTGTGATGG
>NW_007388405.1:0-1752 GCF_000475195.1 Diaphorina citri
GGGGGTGAGAAAAAACCGTAGACAGGAACGGAAGCCGTGCTTTCCTAGTTTAAATACAGAACACACCACTGATGTTTCATCGATTTATAGCTTCCCCTTTTGTACATCTCACCACACGTCACTGGTCTAAGCTAAATAATCCATGGCAGACTCCTATGTCTAAATCGATTTTGCACGCTCTGTGTAACAGTTCAAAACACGAAGCTTTGAAATTTATAAACATAGTTATAATCATTATAAACTCATCATATACTTTTTTTATAAACTCATATAAAATATGCCGATCTTCTGGTGATTTTAGAATCATGATTGAATAATCACTTACCATTTTCGTTAAGTGGTAAGAAGGGGGTGAGAAAAAACCGTAGACAGGAACGGAAGCCGTGCTTTCCTAGTTTAAATACAGAACACACCACTGATGTTTCTTCGATTTATAGCTTCCCCTTTTGTACATCTCACCACACGTCACTGGTCTAAGCTAAATAATCCATGGCAGACTCCTATGTCTAAATCAGTTAAATGACATCATATACGCTAAATTAGAATAACACGTTAGAGATTCAGAGATCAGATTGGCTGATAGCTGTCAATCGAAACTAGTTGCGAACAACTTGTCCCGAAATATGTCAGGTAGATTGCGTAAACTTCGGAAAAGATTAACACACTAATTGCGTACGAAACGCAACGTATTAGGAGGACATAAAAAATATGATATGAGGATTTTCATGAGATGGGCAAATTTTTAGTAGGGTTAGGTAACGTGCGAAAAAGACCCAACAACAATGAGAGATCAGATTGGCTGATAGCTGTCAATCGAAACTAGTTGCGAACAACTTGTCCCGAAACATGTCAGGTAGATTGCGTAAACTTCGGAAAAGATTAACACACTAATTGCGTACGAAACGCAACGTATTAGGAGGTCATAAAAAATATGATATGAGGATTTTCATGAGATGGGCAAATTTTTAGTAGGGTTAGGTAACGTGCGAAAAAGACCCAACAACAATGATTCTTTTCTGGAATAAAACCTGAGGCTTTCACAATTCAGAAAATGCCCTCGCCTGACTTTTTTCCACAATTAGATTGTGAAACTTTGTGGTTTGTTTACGTGTTCGCTAAAAAGACGTGAAAATTGCGTAAACTTCGGAAAAGATTAACACACTAATAATTGCTTACGAAAAGCAACGTAGGAGGTCATAAAAAATATGATATGAGGATTTTCATGAGATGGGTAAATTTTTAGTTAAGGTTAGGTTGGTAACGTGCAAAAAAGACCCAACAACAATGATTTTTCTCTGGAATAAAACCTGGGGCTTTCACAATTCAGAAAATGCCCTCGCCTGACTTATTTCTACAATTAGATTGTGAAACTTTGTGGTTTGTTTACGTGTTCGCAACTAACTAGGTAGTACTTATTTTTGTCTACATTTCCAAAGTGTGAGCTATTAGTATGCAAAAGTTCATTTTGAACGCAACTAGTGCGCAGCCCTGTCATAATTATAGTGACTCGTTATTGCTAGTGCGATTAAGTTGGAATAGGCTTTTATTGCCTGTTTTAATTAGTAAAATAATAACGACTAAGATGGTGACGTTTGTGGCAAACGGCTCGGCTCTGGAAATCCTGACGCGGGTAACTTAATAATTTATTGGCCAACTATATTAATATCAGTGGTTAACAAGCGGGGCCCGTCCCTCCGGGAATTTTTTGATCTTGGTTAAAGAAAATCAGTATTTATGTACCTATCTACCTAT
>NW_007388406.1:0-1752 GCF_000475195.1 Diaphorina citri
ATTAAATTTACAATTTCCGCAAAATATCAGACTGTATGAGTAGGTAGGTAGATAGATAGGTGGACAGTGTCGGGGCGTTATCGATTGAAACGGGGACGATTTACGGAAAATTGAAAAATTCTTTTGAAATGGGAACCAGATGATAAGGGGAACTGTAACAAGGGAGGTCTTACTGTACGGAAACGGAAGAGGAGAGGCGTTCCGAGAATGAACTTTCTCTGTTAAGGATAAAAATCGCGCCGCCGGATTGTTTTCCATTTTTCCAAGCATTCGTTTTCCAGAGATGATCACTGAAAATTCCCGCTCTACGCGACTGGTGTCACAAATATTGTATGGTAAAATACTATCCAAATATCAAACAACCTATGTACTATACCGGAATTTGTGTGGATTTTCCGAAATCTAATTATATATTCCATAATAATCCAATTATTATTTATTTTGGACTTCGCGATATCGCATTTTGTTTGTCTGACTAAAATACATATACATACTCCTATACATAATTATGTGCGTACCTCTCAATATCTACCTTTTTTGTGGATTCCAAATAACCAAAACTTCAGTGTTAAGTGATATTTATAGTTCTGATATAGTGGTAAGTGATAGCACTAACTGGTTAGTGATAGTTCCACGGCATATGGCATTCGATTTGTTCCAGACTTGAGCAGGCCTTTGGTAGTCCCATAGGAATAGGAGCTTTTTTCTGAGAGAGTACTACAGTTTACTGAATCACTAGTGAATTTGTACCTATACCTACATAAAACTAGATAGCTACTTCTTAAGATAACTCTTTGGTGGCAAATGAAACACCCAGGTCCCAGATAATCAAGTTTTTGATTAACTAATCAAGGTTCTGTTCAAGCCTTTGTTTTCACAAGAGCTCTAATGATAGAGGCAAAGTAGGCATACTCTTCATAATTATCCTTCTAATTTAAATAGGAAAACCTCCATTGTATTTACACCTCTATGGTTTTAACATTTCCACCTTCATTCTTCTTCCATCTCCACCTCTATTCTTTTTACACCTAAAGCTCCAATCCTTTCCCATCTCCACATCCATTGTACATATTCATACCTTCCTCTCCGTCCCATCTCCACCTCTATTCTTTTTACACCTAAAGCTCCAATCCTTTCCCATCTCCACATCCATTGTATATATTCATACCTTCCTCTCCGTTCACATCTCCACCTCTATTCTTTTTACACCTAAAGCTCCAATCCTTTCCCATCTCCACATCCATTGTACATATTCATACCTTCCTCTCCGTTCACATTTCCACCTCCATTCTTTTCCCATCTCCACCTCCATTGTTCTCACACCTCCTCGAGAATGTTAACCGGATTTTCTGCTCGTCATTGCCATTCTCTCACGAGGCTTTTCATTTCAGGCCCCATTAGTTGTGGCACATTGTTCTAGCAGTCATTTTCTTCACGACCGACATTACCATTTTCTAAATGAAACAGAACTTGAACAATAGCAACCCCCCGGGCGGAGTGGTTAGGGGTAATGAGAAAGATTTTACTAGAAATCTGATGGTACTTGGGGCCTATTTCACGGAGTAGTTCAACTTCGAAGTGTGTATGAGAAAGACTTTTTTTTTTCGTCGGATAAGGCGTTTTAACGCAGGAATACCTGGCCGTTCACGCCGGGAGAAAGACTTTTCTAGTTTGAAATGGAAATCGTCGGATAAGGCGTTTTAACGCAGGAATACCTGGCCGTTCACGCCGGGAGAAAGACTTTTCTAGTTT
>NW_007388407.1:0-1752 GCF_000475195.1 Diaphorina citri
CTTCTCTCTTCGATTTCGGGACGATAAGACCATAGCAGTTACAGTTCCCTCTGTCAAACCTAAAAAAAAAAATAAAAAAAAATCTTCACCATAGGTATTTCCTTCCATTAGGATTGAACTTTTACCTACTTAGCTATAGGTATCTACTTAATTGTAGGTAGATATTATATTTATTATTTCAATCAAAGTAGGATGACTAATTCAATTGAACTTGTCAACTATCAGCAGCAAGTAAAATTATCATGCATGGTTAGTAGGTAATTCCAGTTCCATGGGTATTCAATCACGTAATTTTTTTACAGTTACGAAAATGCAATTTTATTCAATTTCCCACAACACAATTCTGACGTCATCTACACAGAACGACAACTTCAGTTGAACTTGTCAACTCTTGACTATTGTTCGCTATCATGGTTAGTGGATATTTCGTCACGAGAACCATCAAGTCTAAGGACAACCCTCAGTGGGGTCCTCCACTAGCGACCCTGACGGTCTTCAGGTATTTCCCTCGCTAGTGGTGGATCTCCAGCAAACCTCTTTTTCAAAAGACCTCCAATGTTACTATGTTTTACCCAGGCAATTACGAGAGGCAAACGTCAAGAGGTTTGATAGAGGGGACTGTAACTAGGGAGGTCTTAAGGTGTGTCCTCACATAGCCGACCGGCAATCGATCAATGTCGACTGAACCGTCCACACTGCCGCGACAACAACGATTCACCTCGTCGAACATGATAGAAATAGGTATCACCCATGAAAACTCATTTCCTTATGTGTGGTCTTCTCGTTTCCCTCCAGTTTTCCGCGTTACTCTATGCAGGTCCCTCATAGGTACTGCCTTGAAGCATTGCCAGAAGAAATAGGTACCTACCTACTACCATTATACGTTCGTTCGGACCTCACTTTACCTAACTACCATTAAGTATAAATAGGTATCTCATTTTATAACATCTCTCTCGCGATTTTTGGTCTGATAATGAGAATCTGAGTATTCTCGAAAGCTCACCAAATATTATCACCAGTTGAATGTCGAATCTCAATTGTCTTTAAATTTTTAATTTTAATTAATGAAGATTCTTAATTAAATAATTATTCCTCGATAATTATTTTAGTTTTATAAATAGGTATGTTCGTTCGGACCTCCCTTCTGGCATAAAAGTCTTCTTTTCTTTTAGAGAAAGAGAGAGAGAAGAGAGAGAGAGAGAAATAGGTTTGATAGAGGGAACTGTAACAAGGGAGAGCCCATCGTCCCAAAATCGAAGAGAGAAAAAGAACAGGATAGGAGAAAGCCAGCCGTTCCGAGAACGACCCTTATCTGTTTATGATGAAGTTCGCTTCTTGAGGGAATGGGAACCGCGACCTAGAGCGCTTACAACCTTAGGTTAAGCAACGTCGCATATGGTTGGTAACCGGATGGGTTATCTGGGCACTAGCCTACTGCTAGCTTTTCCCGGGCCCACTCAGGCTGAGTAAGGTTCATGAGGAGAGGCGGGTAGTTTGCCGTCCAATGAAGGATAAAACCCACGCCACTAAAAGCTTTCACAGTTATACACTGACTTTGAATAAATAATACATATATTAGAAAAAGTGAAAAATTATCTATTTTTGATTAAACGGAATGTCGTTTGTTTACAATTTAATTGAAATAATTTAGTCAGCTCCCATGGTGTAGTGGTTACTGCGCTCGCCTTGCACGCGGGAGATCCGGGTTCGATTCCCGGCGGGGTCAAGAAATTTGTATCATGCAAATGATTG
>NW_007388408.1:0-1751 GCF_000475195.1 Diaphorina citri
TGAAGTATAGAATCTATGAATTGAAGTAGAGCCTCTACTTTTAATAGACGTAGAATCTCTACTGATATAAGTAGAGCCTCTATGAAATGAAGTATAGAATCTATGAATTGAAGTAAAGCCTGATTGGCAACGTCGCTTTGATAAAGAAGTTACAGTAAATTTACGCTCTTCAATTTTTTGATAATATTTTATTTATTAGTATAGTTTACGAATAAATTTTGGAATAATATTATTTGCGAGTGTCCCAGCTACAAGGAAACGTAAGAAGATTTCTGCAAACCCCAATAATACGTAAGAAATTTAGATTTTAAGGTCATACTTAAAACAAAGAAAAAGTTCTCAACTGAGATAAGAAATTGGTTCCGAGTCAATCTAGAGAGAGACAGAACGACGCTCGGAGAGAGAAAGAGATAGTAAAGGAGGGGAGATCCCCAAAGTTCCAGATACCAAACGAGGTGGGGGTGAGTGATCTGACCGATAATAGGAATTGAGCAAGCGCAGACTTCCCCTACAAAAAGATAAGAACTACAGGGTTGCCAGACCTATAAGTAGAAGCCTACCTATAAGTTTTAAGTAGAAGAAGAGGAAGAATAAGTACAACAAGAACAAGGAGGAGCAGGAGAAGAAGAAGAAGAAGACGTACAAGGAGAAGAAGAAGAAGAAGAGGAAGAAGAAGTACAACAAGAACAAGGAGGAGGAGGAGGAGGAGAAGAAGAAGAAGAAGAGGAAGAGGAAGAAGAAGTACAACAAGAACAAGGAGGAGGAGCAGCAGAAGAAGAAGAAGACGTACAAGGAGAAGAAGAACCGTAAAGCGGTTAACTTCATAACCGTGACTGTTTGACCCGCTATGAGTAATTGAACAAACGAAGTCCAAGCTTTTCTACCTTGTAAGCGCTAGGTCGTGGGTTCGATTCCCGACCGGGGCGGATTTTATCCTGCGGATAAGGTTCGTTCTCGGAAAGGCTAACTTTATCCTATCCTGTCTTCCTTCTCTCTAATAGCAGCACAGAAGCGGCAAAAAGACCACACTACCATACCTCAGTCATTGCCCACTACCCGAGTATAGCAGCACTACACTGAAGAAACATTCAAATTCTAGTACAGTCACTACTCACTTCTAGTCTATAGCAGCACTGTAGAAGTATAAAATAACATACTATTCAGAAGACGCAGGAGCTTGTTTATTAACTGTGAAGTATCTAAAAGCTGTCATCTATCTGAAAAGTATCATCTATCTGAGAAGTATCTGATAAGTAAATATCATTTATCTGAGAAGTACCTGAAAAGTTTGTAAGGGATACCTGAATTATAACCCGAACTCAGATTCGACTGGATACGTACATAGCTATACCTAATACTTGGTTATACATACCTGGACTCACCTATTCTTGTCATATAACTGTATTTGTAATTAAGTTTATGTGTACCTAGCTAAGGTGTCGTAGTAGTATCTAGGTATCCAAATAAGACCTCCATAGAATAGAAAATAAACTGAGCTATAGTAATAGGTAGATAGGTATCAGAGTTTGTAACTATACACGGGTGAGTAAGGTGAAGGAGAGTAGAGAGAAACTGATAGTATTAGGTATCTATAATTTACACTATAGCCGTAGTCTATTAATGATATCCAAAATATAAGATAGGTAATGGGAATATAGATTGACCTAAATTAGTAAGATTGACTGTAGGTAATTAGGTCATAAAATAAGACTAGAAATATGTATTAGAGGCCTGTGTGAGGTAAAAATCTA
>NW_007388409.1:0-1751 GCF_000475195.1 Diaphorina citri
GTGAACCTCAAACGTCCTGATCCTAAAAGTGCATTTTCTTTATTTGTATTATTTTTTGCTTGTTTTTTGTTTAATTCTAATATTTTTATAGTGCTTCTACTTTAATTGGAATACCGCAATGAATGCTGCTTTAATTTGAAGCTTTTGTTTCTATGTAGTTTTTAGGAAGTACTAATAATACCTAATAAATAACCATCTAGTTCTGGAACTTGAAGGTTCCAATTTTCTTTGGACATGTTAGCTTCGTGCATACTGCAGCAATATTCTCTCTAACTGTGGATACCTAAAGAGGAAAAGTACCAATTTCTGATCCACAAAAACATTCCAAGATCCACTCACTGGAACTGTTCTAAACAAGATAATGTTTTTGACATCAATGTCACCCCAAACTTTTTCAATTTCAAAAGTGTATTTTGTCTCTGCCATCAAAAAAGAAATAAGATAACCAAAAATATTACGTCCTAATATTAGTAACGAAGTATTCATACCACCTGAAATCCAGTACGTATCCACCCAAAAACCGCCTGTAGCAAATATCTAAATCAAAATGAAGTCAGGAAGATTCACATGGATTTTGAGTAAGTATTACCTATTTTTTTCACCTATTGATAGAGGGAACCATAATAACGCAGGTCTTATCGTCCTGAAAGAAAGAAGGACAGGATAAAGTACCAGTTTAGGATAAAGATCGCTTCGGACGATAAACAATCCCGCGACGTAGCTCTAATAAGACTTAGCGCTACTTAGCTTGAATACCAACTGACGTAGCTCTAATAAGACGTAGCGCTACCTAGCTTATAAAGCTATGTCCACACCTAGTCGATCGAAGAGGTGAATCATCTTGTCGAGGCAGTGTACGTTTTCAGTCGACATCGATCGATGGCGTCGACTATGTGTGGACACAGCTTAGCGTTACTAAGCTGGTGGAAATTTATTTCGAAGCACATCAGTAATTTGAGATTCCACGTACCTATCTGTGTATCCTTTGGGGGATTGGGAAATAGGAAGTACCTTCCCAATCATAAGTCATGTTTGTGATATCTCTTTTCAGTGGTTTCATCAGCACTAGTTCTACAAGGGGCAACTTCAAATCAGTTGTTCCCCAATGATCGATCATTCGTATTTGACTGGAAGGTCAAATTCAACACAGGAGCCATGCTGCCCAGTAAAATCGTTTCCGAGTGGCACATGAACGCGAAAATCATCATTCAAACTTACAACTACATCACTCAGATGCAGGTAAAAGTGTTTAAACCTGTGTCCACACATGGTTGACGCCGTTAATCGATGGTCGATGGACGAGGTGAATCTATGTTGTCGAGGCAGTGTACAGTTTCAGTCGACATATATCGAGATCGGTCGATCGACGATGTATCCTTTGGGGGATTGGGAAATAGGAAGTACCTTCTCAATCATAAGTCATATTTGTGATATCTCTTTTCAGTGGTTTCATTAGCACTAGTTCTACAAGGGGCAACTTCAAATCAATTGTTCCCCAATGATCGATCATTCGTATTTGACTGGAAGGTCAAATTCAACACGGGAGCCATGCTGCCCAGTAAAATCGTTTCCGAGTGGCACATGAACGCGAAAATCATCATTCAAACTTACAACTACATCACTCAGATGCAGGTAAAAGTGTTTAAACCTGTGTCCACACATGGTCGACGCTAATCGATGGTCGATGGACGAGGTGAATCTATGTTGTCGAGGCAGTGTACAGTTTCAGTCGACATATATCGAGATCGGTC
>NW_007388410.1:0-1750 GCF_000475195.1 Diaphorina citri
CTCTTAGGTTGGATTTCGCCAATATTTTTTCAGCCCTAAAAGGCTTGTTAAACTAACAGCCCGTTAAGTTCCATGTTTATTTTTTTTTTTCAGCCCTAAAAGGATAGTTAAACTAACAGCCTGTTAAGTTCCATATGTTTTTTACTAGGCCTAACAGGGCCGTTAGGCTAACAGCTAACAAGGGAGCTAAAAAGAATATTGGTGAAAACCCCGCCATAGATACTTATAATAAACACTACCCAGGGTTTACCTGTGAACCCAGGGGTGTGAAATGTAGGTACATTTAAGTACCTGCAGCTTTTCAAGTTTTTATAGCTTAAATAACTTTAACATTACTAACTTCTTCTTTTTTGCTGTTCATTAACAGGTCGCGGATAGGAGAAGAAAGTTTCTTGTAAGTTTCAACTTTAATATGCTTTCCACTTTGTATGTTTGTATGTTAATTGCCTGCTAAGTGTTTGTGCCCATCTAGGAATTATACAGTCAACTCTCGGTGGTAAAAAATAGATCTTTTGTGTAACATACTTCTCTAGGAGAGTCAATCTGTCAAGTAGCAACATATTCAAGACTAAGACTAGTCATATTCAACTTATTCTTTACTAGTCAAGTGAAGACGTTGTTCCTTTTCCTATATTAAGATCTTTAGTATTAAAAAAAACACGCTTTTCTCTGTCTCTTGTTCTGCCTCTGATCTTAAAAAAATAGGATCTATGAGCTTACGGAGAGTCGACTGTATAGCTATCAAGCTGTGTCCACACATAGACGACGGCCGTCGATCGACGAGGTGAATCCATGTTGTTGAGGCAGTGTGGACGGTTTCAGTCGACATCGAATGACGGTCGTCGACAGCGTATGGACATAGCTTTAGCTACTGTTATTACTCGTTTGTTTAGAGTTTGTAAATTTCAATGAAGGTATATTTTTTAATTTCTATGTATATTTTGTATGACGGGGGTTTTCCAATGGAAGAAGGTGGTATGGTCGCCAGGACTGAAAGCTCAGTGCATGCTGTCCTGGCGAAAATCGATAGTAGTTAATTAGGTAGAGCTCCTCCCTTGCATGTTGGCGGGACCATCGGCCATCCTTTCCAAAGGAAACTTATTTTTGTATGCACCTAAATATTGTTTCAGCTCAGCTGATGGGTTAATTTTGAATGTTTCACTGTTTCCTTTTCCTAAATGTTTATGTTTCTTTGGGCCACCCGATCGTATCTGTAAGCGAGTTACTACTGGGACCATCCGTGCTCCAAAAGGAAAAGCGTGTCTGATGGCTGATTGAGTTCCGCTACTGGCCTCATGTAAACACCACTTGTGTTCAGTAACATGCCAATCCAGTTGGACAGTATGTTTCTTTGTGCCACCCAATCGTATCTGTAAGCGAGTTACTACTGGACTATCCGTGCTCCAAAAGAAAAAGCGTGTCTGATGGCTGATTGAGTTCCGCTACTGGCCTCATGTAAACACCACTTGTGTTCAGTAACATGCCAATCCAGTTGGAATACAGTTCTATTCAGCAATTCAGCTAGAACTCCAATTGATTCTGCCCAACTAACTGGACTCTGGACTGGAATGTTGACGTCAGTTTTATTTACACGAGGCTAGTAACTGGACTGTCGACTTGCCCCGTGTACTCCATTCATAAAGCCTCTAGATTTGTACAAGCTTACCCCAACTTTTGGGGCTGTTTGCCCCTACACCTAAGCCTCAGGGTGGACTTTTTGTACTTATGAAAGACCGGGTTCGTATCTTAA
>NW_007388411.1:0-1750 GCF_000475195.1 Diaphorina citri
GGAGGTAACTGAGGTTAGTTACGGGCATTCATAAAGTTTCCTCTTATAAAGTTTTCACTTAAAGTAGGTACTTGACCACAGTGGTTTAAATTTCAAACTTCAAACACAGTTCAGGAAGCTGGTTTCAGGGGCGGCCATATTTTGTGCTCGTTGTCACCTGCCGATGATTGTTATGCCACGCCTATTATCCTTAGCCACGCCCGTTATCTTTAGGCCACGCCCCTAACCCCTGATTCATGACGTCATTGTATTGTAGAATTTTCAGAGGCTACAGCTTCCAGCTTCTTAGTTCTTACTCGTATGTATTTTAGGAGAAAAATTTCAAGATGTTCTTCAGAATGAATTATTTTCTCTTTCTCTCTCCCTCCCTCTCTTCCTTTTCTCTATCTCTTCGTCTCTCTTCCCTCCCTTCACTTGCCTTTCTGTCTATATCTTTTTACTTCCCTATTTCCTCCATCTTTTCATCTTTCTTTCTTTATTTTTTCTCTTTCCAACTCTCTTTTCTGTCTATCCTCTCTCTCTTCTCTTTCTTTTACACCTCGGTAAATCTTAAGATGGCGGCGGTAAAGGATATACATAATATCTAACTAATATTATGATCTCCTTTTGTTCACCTTCCATCATTTTCCTGAGGAAATTACTGCATTTCCACTTCAAAGCAGAACATCAGCTTCTCTTTCTTTTACACCTCGGTAAATCTTAAGATGGCGGCGGTAAAGGATATAACATCTAACTAATACTTATTATGATCTCCTTTTGTTCACCTTCCATCATTTTCCTGTGGAAATTACTGCATTTCCACTTCAAAGCAGAACATAGAATTTCCCCCCTCAACGAGGGAAAAGTGAATTCATATCAGGTTCTAATAATTGGGGGAGGAGAGGGAAGAAAAGGGAGAAAAGCCAAAGGAGGGAAGAGTATAGAGGGACTTTTGGCTTCTTTATAAGGTAGTATAACAACATTATACGACTAATAGACAATTTTATACCCAGGGTTATGGGATTTTTTCAGAAGTCCTCCCTCTACGCGGGAAAAGTGAATTCATATCAGGTTCTAATAATTGGGGGAGGAGAGGGAGGGAAAGGGAGAAAATTCACGCGGGGGAAAACAAGAGAGGGACTTTTGGCTTCTTTATAAGGTAGTATAACAACATTATACGACTAATAGACAATTTTATACCCAGGGTTATGGGATTTTTTATTACCCTCTCCTTTTCCCCCTGCAAAACTTCGCTTTTTTCCCCCGTGCTATAATGGGGATTTTTTTATTTTGTATTTTTATATTACTTTCTATTTTTGTTTCGAAAACAATTTGTAATGGTTTGCGCTTAGCTTTGTTTCTATTCGGTGTAGCAATAATGATAATGGCTGAACTGCAGCAGGAAATGAGGTAATGTGAAGAGAACTGCAGACTGTAGACAATGAACTGGGAGGTGATCAGAAAGTTGCTGCTCTTTGAAGATAAGTTGAAGTGCTTCAGCAAAATCACCAAATGGGGATTGCAGACTTTATTTTTCCAGTCTTGCATATTCAATTTAATTCTTTGAAGATAAGTAGCAGGATAGGATGATTGTAGAATTCGCTTTTGTTCTGGGATCATTTGAGATGTGGATTTGGCAACCTTTGAATTCTTTCTTCTTCTCATTATTTCAGTACCTATCAGTGAACATGACATAATCAAGCGCGCCGGGAGGCGCGCGAACGTCAAGAGTTCGCAGCACCGCCCGGCCTATATTAACACGAAACAGAAT
>NW_007388412.1:0-1750 GCF_000475195.1 Diaphorina citri
ACCTACTGATACGCCATCTCGAATGGCTTTTCTCAACAGTTTCCTTAAAATATCTATCGAATCTTGTTCTGTGGTTGGGATAGATCTTAATCTTAACTCCTGAGCTAATTCTATTTTTGAAAGTCGATTTACCTCAAACTTAGTCTCCCAGCTCATATTTGCCGATGTTGACCAACTTGCAGAGGATATTGCGAGGTATCCAATACCCGTGTCAAATGGAAATGTCTGAAATGGCATTTTCAAGATGGACATCACATTGAGTTTGGTCGACTCCGAGTAGATGCGCCTTAAAAACCGGATAATTTTGACCCAAGATATGGTTCTTAATGCACGATCACTGCGATTAGCATTAGGGCATTTTTAAGATCATCATTGAGTCCGGTCGGATGTAAGTACTGTGGACAGACCAATAATTTTTACAAGACCTATGATTGACATTCAATATTTGCTGCTAAAAAAAACAACGAAAGAAAAATTTTAAAGGTACCTACCAATATTAATAAAACAACACTCGCGTAAATGAAATGTCACTATTTTTGGCAAACTAAAATAAGGTGGGGTTCTTACCTTAAAAATCTTGTCTTCTGGTCTTGGAGTTGTCCAGAAAATCAGTTCGGGCGCCAAATTGTTTCGGGATGATTTTCCCAAAACGGGGAAAGGTTAATGTAAGTACTGTCGACAGACCAATAATTTTTACAAGACCTATGATTGACATTCAATATTTGCTGCTAAAAAAAAAACACAACGAAAGAAAAGGTTTAAAGGTACCTACCAATATTAATAAAACAACACTCGCGTATATGAAATGTCACTATTTTTGGCAAACTAAAATAAGGTGGGGTTCTTACCTTAAAAATCTTGTCTGCTGGTCTTGGAGTTGTCCAGAAAATCAGTTCGGTAGAGCATTAGGCTTTTAACCTAAGGGTCCTGGGTTCGAGTCCCAGTTCGGGCGCCAAATTGTTTCGAGATGATTTTCCCAAAACGGGGAAAGGTTGCCGGTCTTGCCTATAGCTGACTTTTGGCAACTTCTTGATCCCTATCTAGATCTACCTAGATCGAAGAAATAACAAGAACGTAGGTACTTGATTTAAATACTGTTTGGTATGATAAAATAATTTAATTAGTTTGATAAAAATAATATATTGACTTCTTCACTTTTCTACACTTCTGGGACAACTGATTTGAGCCTTCGACCTCTGGTTCTATTCAGCAGTGCAATTACTCACGTGAGTATTGAAACGAGATTTGATTGGCCGAAATTTGGATACTTAGTTTTTAATTGGTTGAATATTTTTGCTGATCGGGCTAAAGAATAACCCGAGAACTAAGGACAATAACCCGTGGATTTGATACAATTTTTAGTACTGTCGACAGACCAATAATTTTTACAAGACCTATGATTGACATCCAATATTTGCTGCTAAAAAAAAAACAACGAAAGAAAAGGTTTAAAGGTACCTACCAATATTAATAAAACAACACTCGCGTATATGAAATGTCACTATTTTTGGCCAACGAAAGAAAAGGTTTAAAGGTACCTACCAATATTAATAAAACAACACTCGCGTATATGAAATGTCACTATTTTTGGCAAACTAAAATAAGGTGGGGTTCTTACCTTAAAAATCTTGTCTGCTGGTCTTGGAGTTGTCCAGAAAATCAGTTCGGGCGCCAAATTGTTTCGGGATGGTTTTCCCAAAACGGGGAAAGGTTGCCGGTCTCGCCTATAGCTGACTTTTGGCAACTTCTT
>NW_007388413.1:0-1749 GCF_000475195.1 Diaphorina citri
ATAGTGTGGCTCAAGTGTCAGGGGACCTTCTGTGAGACTTTTTCATTGGACAGAAATTAAATTGGAACGATTCATTTGGAAAAGTGATGCGTGTGACACTAAGGGATCTTGACCGTTATTGAGCGACGATGATCAGTAGTGATTTTTGAATCCGGTTTAGGGGGATTGGTTAGGAATGGTCTAGGAAATCGATTCGAAGGACGAATAGTGGAACTGTAATATAGCAATAATGTCCTCTTAGTAGGTCATTTGGAACAAATATTTTTCAGCAAAATGAAGGAGTTATAAGTGACGTACATATGAATATGTTCTGTCACAAATGGAGAGACCAAGAGCTTAGATGGAACTGGAAACAAAATACCCATTAAAAATGTCACCCATAAAAATCTCAATTTGAGTGTGACTTCATATTGCGAAGTTAAAGTTCATCAAATTAAACTCCACTCTCACCGTAAAAACAAGAAAAGGGTCGAAGTGAATGAATGATTTAAATTTATGCGTGCATCGAATCTGATAATACTCAACCCCATCCTTCTTCCACTTTACTTAGAGTGTATTATTCTCTACCCCGGCCCCTAGTTTCCTACCTAGAGCAATCAAAGTCATTTGTATTTCCTACACACATTTGCCAGCGTTTCAAAGTCGTAAATTTTCCTTCAGCCCCCGAAATTCAAATCAAAACTTGAAAAATAACAAAGGTCAGGGATTGTTCTGTTTGGCTCTGGGGACGTGAAATTTATGTGCATTTCCAATCGCAATATATATTGTTAAATCTACCGGGAAGTTCAAAGTTTATAGAAACCCTATACTTTTCGATGATGCAATTCTCATGTTTAGCGGGTCTGATATTTTTCTCATTAGTGGATGTAGTGTTTTTACAATCACTTTCTCAAAAAAGGACTTTGATGTTTAATTGTTAACATTTACATGTCAAAATAGACCATATGTAGGTAGTTTACCATAATATATCCAAAATATAGGACGTACATATTTTACATACACGATTCAGATGTTAGGTAGGTATATTCGTGCTTCGTTAACTAGTTCTGTGGAAATAATAATAAGAGTAATATGTACTAAAAAATACAAAAGGGAAACTCTTGTCAAAACATGACTTGATAACAGGAAATCTGCTGACAATTCGAAAATCAATCCTTCACCAGACAGCCTGCACCTCTCTTCCAGCCACAGTTTCAACCGAGAGAATAGAAAAGCTTTTCACTAACAAAGCTCATTATCAGTGGTAGCGTTCTTTTCTTCAAACTAGGTATAAAATCTCACAAACATATCGACGAAACATGGATGTCAGGGTGGGTGACGATTCATCAATGATTTCTTTGACAAAAACATTTTTCATTCCTATGAAACATACTCAGGCGAGGAATCGTCTGTTTTTATCTAGGTTTCTTCCACTAGGAGCATCACATGTTGTGTTTTATGTCTTCTTCTCCTGCCCTTGCCACCCCTACAGGGTTCTTTATTTATTTAATGTGACGTCATATGACATAGAAAATCTTCTTACATTTGAAAGAAGAAAAATGAAAAATGATTCGACATTTGTTTTGTAGACCTCGCTCTGGTCTGGTTGCACTTTACTTACTCCAACTAAAAGATACAAAACGGAAACTCTTGTCAAAACATGACTTGATAACAGGAAATCTGCTGACAAAGAATTCGAAAATCAATCCTTCACCAGACAGCCTGCACCTCTCTTCCAGCCACAGTTTCAACCGAGAGAATAGAAAAGCT
>NW_007388414.1:0-1749 GCF_000475195.1 Diaphorina citri
GGTTCGGCACAAGTAATGTGTATTCTGGGAAATTGCTGATTTCATACACTTAGGTATATAATATTATACAGATCTATTACCTACTACCTAGGTATGTAAGTAAGTATAATAGGTAAGAAAATACTGTCATATCTCCACATGTATTGATTACTCCGATGACTAATGACTCTTAATGACGGAGTCGCCTTGGTTTTCAAAAAATTCCAGAAGAAGGGAGTTGAAATTACTCATTTACACTCTACTCCACAGATTCCACAATACAAGCGAAACCAACTTTATCAGTATACCTATCATTATTTCGTTGGATCGTATGCCCATTTAACCGATGAACAATGGAGTGTGTGTAAAAATCAACAAGAAACGAACATAAAAATCAATACCAAATACATCAATACATAAAATCAATACCAAAACACTGCGAGTAGAATAGAATTCCAGTTCTTACTTCGAATAGAATTGGATTTTCAGCTCTATGCTTATCGACTTACGTATCAACTTATCATTTTAAGCACCCATTGTTTGTTCTGTGCCCAGTTTTAGTGCGTTTATTATATACGGGACCCATTAAATCAGTACCGAATCCAGCGTTCTAGGAACAAAGAGTGACCTAACTGGTCCGATTATTAGCTGTTCACAGAGTTCAGGAAGCTAATATTAGCCTAATATTGTTAGTAAGATAGTAAGCTGAATTGAGTTTGGGAGCCCAAGTACATTGACTTCATGATTAATGGTTATGATGGATGTGGATTGTGGAATGAAATAAAAAGGTTAGATCAGATAAATCTGAAAACCCACCTCGCCAGGGAAGGGATCAAAAATGTTGTTTTTGTTTTGAGGGAAAAGTGGACGGTTAGAAACATTCGGAGAGAGGGGGGAGGGGGAGGGAGAGAAAGAGAGGAAGAGTTTTGGGTTGAAAATGGAAACAAAGCTAATTTGATTATCCGGGTCATTTTGAGTTTTGGAAAAGGACATAGAAGAAGCGAAAGAGGGAGGGGAAGAAAAAGAGATAGGGAACAGGAAAACTAAGGAAGGGAAGAAGAGGAAGAGGAAGAGAGAGAGAGAGAGAGAGGGAGAGAGAGAGAGAGAGGGGGAGGTTCTACAATCTACATAGAAGATTAAGTGAATAATGGAAGAGTAAATATAAATAATGAAAGTGTCAGCTATTAATTCACAGCGTTTTCATTGGGACCATTCCATCAGAATATTGCTGACTAAAAATTATTGGAATTCAGATTTGTCAACATATTTTGTACTCGGTAGAATTATGACCTAACCCGAAATTGACGTAACAATATTAATACGTCTTGACGATTTTATTTTTAGGGGGGGCCACAACGAAATGTGTAAAATCGTTACAGAATCAATAAAAATGATGGGATAGTTGAAATGGGGACCCCCGAATTTCGAACATTGAAATATGCTGACATAGCGTTAATTTCTAGTTCAAATTGTCATGGCACATGGCAGCCTTAAACAAACCGTAGGGATTCTAGTAAGTAGGTATTTTGTTAATTGGTTCATGAACAAAGACATGGCATTGTACCCACACAAAGTTTTTTGACGTTGTACTTAGGTTGTACTGCGAAGCTAAACAATTTTGAAAATTCCAAAGGGACTTTTCAGTCTCAGGCTTGCAAGATATACAACAAATGTATTCCACAATGCCACATTTCGCCAGCCTAGTTAGCTTAGTTGGTAGTGCGTCTGCCTTGTAAGCGCTAGGCCGCGGGTTCGATTCCCGCCTGGGGC
>NW_007388415.1:0-1749 GCF_000475195.1 Diaphorina citri
GGGTTATAAAATTAAAATTTTAAATATTTATAAATTATTATTTTTTTTAAAAATTTTATAAAATAATATACTATTCTTATAACATTCTTTATAATATAAAATTTTAATAAAACAATGAAAATAAATTGGATTACGCGTTTAAAAGAAAGTTTATCTAAAACTGCTTGTAACTTAAAATCTTTGATTGTGAATAAAAAAATTGATAAAAATTTATATAATGAACTTGAATCAGATTTATTAAAAGCAGATGTTGGATTTGAAACTACACAATTTTTGTTAAATGAATTAAAAAAAATTATATACTCAAAAAAATTATTTAACACAGAACAAGTTAGAAATGTTTTACATAATTTATTAGTAAACTTATTGAAATCATTAGAAAAACCATTAATTTTTAAAAAATGTAAACCATTTGTAATAATGATAGTTGGAGTAAATGGAGTAGGTAAAACTACTACAATTGGTAAATTAGCGAATTATTTTAAAAAACGTAAAAAATCGGTATTATTAGCCGCTTGTGATACTTTTCGCGCAGCTGCATATGAACAATTATTAATTTTAGGAAAATATAATGATGTTCCTGTGATATCCGAAAAAAAAATTACTGATCCTGCCGCAATAGCTTTTAATGCGATAAATATAGCACAAAAAAAAAATACTGATATCGTAATAGTAGATACATCTGGTAGATTATCAACTCAATCTCATTTAATGAGGGAATTAAAAAAAATTAAAAAAGTAATTGAAAAAAAAATATTTGAATTACCATATGAAATTTTTTTAATAATTGATGGAAATACAGGTCAAAACACATTATCTCAAATAAAAGAATTTTCTAAAATTTTACGTATTACTGGTTTAATAATTACAAAATTAGATGGTACTACAAAAGGGGGTATATTAGCTGCGATTGCAAAAAAATATTCTATACCTTTATATTTTATAGGTATTGGAGAAAAAATTGAAGACTTACAAATATTTAATGCAGTAGATTTTGTAAATGCCTTATTAAATCAAAATTAATGAAATAAAAATTTATATTATATTAACTTGATAAAATTATTATTAATTTAGATAATGAAACCCATGGGTCTCTATAATAAGATTTAATATGCATTCCTTTAAGTTCTTTATCAATTTGAACTATTTCATAAAATGCATATTTTAAAATATCTAAAGACAATCTTTTTAATGCTATTTCTATTAAAGATTGATATTTTATATAAATATGATATTTTTCAAATAAATTTTTTAAAGATTTGCCATTATTAATCGCAGTTTTAAATTTAAGTAAAATACAAATTTCTTGTGTAATAACCCATAATATTAATGGAAAAGTTTCATTTTCATTTTTTAAGTCCTGAAGAATTAATATTAAACGAATTAAATCTCCGTTTAATATATTTTCTTTAATACTAAATATATTATATTTTGCAGCTTTTGATATGGAATGTTTTACTTGTTGAAATGTAAGAGTTCCTGGTCCATATAAAAAAAATAATTTTATTATTTCTTGATTTGCTGCTAATAAATTACCCTCAACTTGTTCAGTAATAAAATTTAATGTTTTTTTATCAATATTTTGTTGTTGAGAAATTAATCTAGAATTAATCCATTTTGGTAAATCAATTATTTTAATAGAAGGTATTTCTATAAATGTAAAATTATTTTTTAATAATTGTATCCAGGTTTTTTTTTGTGATAATAAATCCAATTTCGGTAAATTTATAATTGTTATATTCAGTACTG
>NW_007388416.1:0-1748 GCF_000475195.1 Diaphorina citri
ATTGAAATTATAAATGAAGATGGAACATTGAATGAGACTTGTGGAGAGTACAAGGGACTCAAACGATTTGATGCTCGGGTGAGGATTGTTGAGGCTCTTGAAAGCAATGGTCTGTTGAGAAGTGTAAAAGATCACGAGATGTCCATTCCAATATGTTCCAGGTCACGTGATGTGGTCGAGCTTATTCTAAAACCACAGTGGTTCCTTGACTGTAAAGAGATGGGACAGAAAGCACTACATAGCGTGAGTCAAGGAGAGTTAACAATAGATCCAGCATGTCATATTCCGGCGTGGAATATTTGGTTTGAGAACACAAGTGCTTGGTGTATTTCCCGACAGCTATGGTGGGGACATCGCTTACCTTTGTATCATTGCGAGCATGGCTGGATAGCAGCTCATAGCTTGGACGAAGCAAAGAAGAAAGCTGAGGCAAAGTGGGGAAGAGATTCTTGTTCAACGCTTACACAGGAGGAAGATGTGTTGGACACTTGGTTCTCTTCTGCTCTGCTACCATTTTCATCACTCGGCTGGCCAAACAAGACAGATTCAGAAGACTTCCAAACACTCTATCCCCTATCATTCATGGAGACCGGACATGATATTCTGTGTTTCTGGGTAGCTCGTATGGTTATCCTGGGGTTCTACTTCACTGGACAGCTACCATTTCCTAAGGTTGTTCTGCATGGCATGGTGTGTGATAGTCAGGATAGGAAAATGTCCAAGTCACTGGGGAATACAATAGAGCCAGAGCATGTCGTGCATGGTGTTACCTTACAAGAACTCAACAGAATCCTCAAGAGTCAATTGGACGCCGGTCTAATGACATCTGATCAATATAAGATTAGTTTGGCAACTCAGAAGTCTCTCTTCCCTCAGGGTATTCCGGAATGTGGTACAGATGCTCTGCGGTTCACCCTATGTCAGCAACCCGTC
The DNA here is from genome assembly GCF_000475195.1 of Diaphorina citri. Classification (NCBI taxonomy): domain Eukaryota; kingdom Metazoa; phylum Arthropoda; class Insecta; order Hemiptera; family Psyllidae; genus Diaphorina; species Diaphorina citri. The sequence continues at coordinate 934 of NW_007388416.1, forward strand.
AAGAATGTCATTGTTCACTTTGATGCCAACACATGTGCTCTTAACAAAAGATTTGGAAACAAGATCCTCAACCTATCCAAGTTCATATGCTGTAACGCAGAACTGTTGGGAATCTCAGAGATTCCGTCTCCAGACGAGTTGAAAGCATTGTCTGTGTCTGAAAGGTGGATTCTAAGTCGCCTAGCAAACACAATTGATGAGGTGAACTCTAATTTAGAAACGTTTAATATCCATGTGGCTGCCCGTAGTTTGAAACAGTTCCTGTATGGAGATCTCTGTGATATATTTGTAGAGTTATCCAAACATCTTTTGTCTTCACAAGATGAGAGCGTGAGATTGTCTGCAGGGAATACTCTGGTCACTTGTTTGGAAGCTGGATTGAGGCTCATGTCTCCGTTCATGCCATTCCTCATGCATGTCTTGTACAAGTATTTACCTCAGAGGAGTGATCAGGCTGTGTCTCAATGTACTTATCCTCTCAGCAAACAAGTAAGTTTTTCCCCCTTTATCTTTATATGTCTTTATAGCTTTCGCCCTTTCTTTCTTTTTTCGTAGTTCTTATTCTGTCAACTCGAGCTCCAGAGTATGTAATGTAAATGCTCTATCACTATCTATCCTGTACATTATTATCGAAGTTTTATTTAATTGTTATTGGTTGTCTGGATTCACAGTGGAGTCACTGGAAGAACCCTGATTTGGAACAAGAGATAGCGACTGTCCTAGAAGTGGTTTCTACCATCCGAAGCATAACCAATGTCAACAATATATCCGGCAAGGTTGCTGATGGTAAGTTCTCATGGTAAAATGGATAAATA
>NW_007388417.1:0-1748 GCF_000475195.1 Diaphorina citri
CAAACCGTTCTTGAGATATTTTGTATACCACCTTTTCAAAATTTTCCATTTAAACCTGTAGTACACACATACGTACGTACGTACGTACATACATACATACATACATACGTACATACATACGTACATACATACATACGTACAGACCATGGGCTAAAAATCACTTTTTTGACATCAGGGGATCCCAAAACGGATATTTCCATTTCCCGATTTTGAACATTTGGACCGATAAAAATCACTTTTTTGACATCAGGGGATCCCAAAACGGATATTTCCAACCATTTCCCGATTTTGAAAATTTGGACCGATTGCAATACTTTCATTATCAGGGGACCCCAAAACGGATATTTCCACCCATTTCCCGATTTTGAAAATTTGGACCGATTGCAATACTTTCATTACAGTAGTATAGCTGTAGTAATAGAAAGTAAAAAAGCGAAGAAGGAAGAGGAGAAAAAGAAACAAAGTTTGGATATGTTTTTCGTGGAAATGATGAGATGGACAAGAGGAAATTTGAAAGCTATGTATGGTGATTGCCTCTGGGTCCAGCAGCTGGACTAGTTCCCAGGATATCATATTGACCATTGCGTCCATTTCTATGCTAAAATAGAATATGCTTTGTTTATCCTGCCAAAATGAGACTGACAATTCAGTTCAAGCAGTTTACCAATTTTATCTGAGGCACAATCTTTTCGACAGCGAAGGTCTGGTCAGGCTTTTTCGTTTGACATTAACCAGCTCCTCAATTGCTCTCACAAAGTTGAGTAATAGGGACGCTCCCCTTTCGCTTAAGTGCTAGAGCAGAGGATAGTGCTTGTATTATTTATATTATTTAAATTGGAAAAAGAAATACAGATATTGTTTCTGGGCATCCAAGGGGTTTTAAACCCCCAATTCTTTCAAAACCGTCAGACGATGTCTCTCTCACCAACACGGATAAGTGAAAAGAGTTTACCTGTATTTATGTATTGGAAGTTGGAAGTATAACTGGGATTGGGGACTCTAGAGATTTCAAATGGTTGCCAAAGTTACGAGTATTTGGGATTTCACCATTTTCACCGGCTGTCAATCCTCTTCTTTTCTCAATGGAAAATTTCTCTCTCATAGAAGCGCTAGGTCAAGGGTTCGATTCCCGCCCGGGGCGGATTTTATCCCGATGGGATAATGTTCGTTCTCGGAACGGCTGGCTTTCTCCTATCCTGTCTTCCTTCTCTCTTCGATTTCGGGACGATAAGACCATAGCAGTTACAGTTCCCTCTGTCAAACCTCTTAAAAAAAAAAAAACCTACGTCAATAGTTTGAAGAGACGCCCGGCATAAATCAACACGGAACAGAGTTTTGATGTCATAGAAGGAGTAAAGGAATGTTAAAATTGATGTAATTTCTTCCACAGACAAATATTGAAAGCTCAAGTTCAATCAGGTAGGTGTGACTGATATGAATGAAAATGATAACTGGTATGGAGTGGAAGTTTTCATTGTATGTACTTATGGAGTAGATATTTTCTTGGAAAATTCCATCTGAATGCGTTAAAAATGCATCTCCCGTACATGCACCGGAGTATCGGAGGTTAAGTTAAAACACATTGTGTGTTTGCCTACATTGTGTTGCCATGCTTGTTGTGTCTAAAAATAATGAAACGCATTCCGTGCATCTAATACTCCATGTAGTCAACTGTTTCCCCCCCATACTCATATATGATAGAGTATTGTACATAATGAGAGTTGAGAGTCTGTGTGGAGTTTATGTTG
>NW_007388418.1:0-1748 GCF_000475195.1 Diaphorina citri
TTACTCCAGTAGTAGACTACTACTATTATTGTGGTCAAATTCTCAAATTATATTGAGGATAAAATTCCATACCTCGGCCGGGATTGAACCCGCGCCCTCCTGTTTACCAGGCGAGCGCCTTGACCACTACACCACCGAGGTAGGTCAAACAAATAAAGTTACAGAAAAACTATGCAAAATTTTCGAGAACTGGATCTGACTTTGTCAAATTTTAACTTACACGTCTCAAGTTTGAATGTCATTATTGTGTATTTTATTGTACGAAGAAGAACTCATATGTAAAGTGAAGGAAAAATGTAGATCGAAGATGTTTTATTGGAAAAATTACGACAATGAAAAAGCTCAGGGAAGAGAGGATTAGAGGAAGGCAGGGAAAACTATCTATTGAGATGTTGCCTTAGCAACCAGAATACAGAGTGGACTGGTGATTGTAAATACTGGGTGGATAACAAATAAAGTTACAGACAAACTATGCAACATTTTCGAGAACTGGAACTGACTTTGTCAAAATTTAACTTACACGTCTCAAGTTTGAATGTCATAAACAGTCATAAGGGTTAAATATCATACTGCCATAAACAGTCATGAGAGAGAGAGTTTCATTTTTGGACATGACAAAAGAGGAAGAAATCATGTACATTGAAATGCATTAGGTATAGTATGTACGTAGGTAAAGGAAAGACAATAGGAGAAGAAGAAGAAGAAGAAGAAGAAGAAGAATAAACAGTCATAAGGGTTAAATAATATCATACTGCCAGAAACAGTCATGAGAGAGAGTTTCATTTTTGGACATGACAAAAGAGGAAGAAATTATGTACATTGAAATGCATTAGGTATAGTATGTACGTAGGTAAAGGAAAGACAATAGGAGAAGAAGAAGAAGAAGAAGAAGAAGAAAAACAACAACAACAACAACAACAACAACAACAACAACAACAACAACAACATCCAGTCCCTACTTTCCTCTCCCGTCTTTAATGTAGGTAGGTAGAGAGTTTACACTATAGGTACAGTAGAACCTCGATTATTTTAACCTCCATTATTTCAACTCTCTATTATTTCAAACCCAAAATCAGTTCAAAATAGGGTATTTACGCGGTCAAACTTTCTTGACTTGGCGGGGCGGAGCGCTACCGCGCTCCTTAATCAACCATTTTCTTCTTTTGTATCTAAAACGATTGCCTCTTTTTCATTGTTTTATACGGAATTTCAATTATTTCAACTACCCTCGGTCCCAATCAGTTGAAATAATCGAGGTTCTACTGTATACTCTCCCGTCTTTATGTAGGTACGGAGTCTACACTTGTTTCTATGTAGGTATAAGAAGAAAATTTAAATAAGTAGGTAATTCTGCTAGATGAGATTTTGCTGCAATCTTTTTGCTCCATTTTACTTTTTTTTTTCAGCATAAAAATGTCTAATACAAATTTAACCCCTTAAAGTCCTTTTATGGTTTAAATTTCTTCTTTTTTTCCACATACATACATACCTACCTGCATATATATTATTACTTTATCTTGTTTGCAACTTTTTAGTTTTTTCATCCAAATTCTTTATGTTTTCAAGATTTCCTATTACAAACTTAATTCTCTCTACCTCTCTCCCTTGCTCCCCTTCAACAAATATGAGTAGGTACATACTACATAACCTACCTACAAAATCTTATACACGGTACTAACAATGTCGGCTTGGGGAAAAAAAATGTGTTTCGCAAAAAAAAAAAAAAAAAAAAAAAAAAAAAAAAAAAA
>NW_007388419.1:0-1748 GCF_000475195.1 Diaphorina citri
GTTTTCAGGTTGTTAACAATAGGTGAATGCATACAAAATTGATGAATTCAAAATTAGGTGCTACTAGGTTACAGGTTTATTGAATGACGAATAGGGTGTACAAGTTTACAACTTTAGCGTGATTTAAAGTAGAATTCAAATCACAGTGGAGCCATAAACTTGGACTTGATTTTCAAATCTTCTGGGGGGGAAAAAATTACCTACATCTCACAACATGTATTGTAACATATCCTTGTACCTATGTCTAATTGTCTATCTTGAAATAAAGAATTCGTTCAAGCCAAACTTATCCCAATTTATTTGTTTCGCTATCATTACATCATTATTCACTAGTTTCGAATAGCACAGAGTCCATAAAATTGATAACAAATTGTGAATAAATTCTGGCAACTCTTTCTCCTTACAGAGAGCAGCGTTAAAATTCACCCTAATCATAAATTTACAAATCTATTTATTCATAAATCTAATGAATAGCAGCGAGGAAGGTTGAATTTTTTAAAATTGTTATCTTTGATCGCACAGAGTTGACGGAATCGTTTCTGATAAGAGTGATAAGCTCAGAAAATCGTCAGAATTTTCACAATGAATAGCAGCGAGGAACGTTGAAATTTTTAAAATTGTTATCTTTGATCGCACAGAGTTGACGGAATCGTTTCTGATAAGAGTGATAAGCTCAGAAAATCGTCAGAATTTTCATGAAATGGAATATATTCAAAAACGGGGGAAATTTTCGAATATAAATTGAAAGACTTAACTTTTAAACTACGATGAGTAAAAACAAATAGGAACTAATGATGGAAAGGCATGAATTATCGTCCCCCAGTCAGAGTTCTGATACCATGCGTTGATTGCACATAGAGTCATTAGCACGTCATTCAGAAATAGATATGAATAAATTTCATCTCAACTTTACGCGAACTTTTTCTTCGCAACGCTTTCACACAAAAAAAGTAATATTTCGGTCATTTGAGTCCTGGTGTGATATAGGTACGAATATTTTTGACGTCAGAACATGGCGGAGTAACTTTAAAAATGGTACTCTCAGAAAGCTTATAGATTTTTGAGTCCCACATATCGTACCTATGTGATTTCGCGATTATGTTCGCGGATTTGGCGATTATGTTCGCGGATTTGGCGATTATGTTCGCGGATTTGCGTAATATTTCGGTCATTTGAGCCCTGGTGTGATATAGGTACGAATATTTTTGACGTCAGAACATGGCGGAGTAACTTTAAACATGGTACTCTCAGAAAGCTTATGGGTTTTTGAGTCCCACTAGTAACGGTGGACGTTCCCTTACTATCTACGTATACCTGCTCGTGTTACGTATGTATTACTGTATTATCATGAGATACAAAATGTTTTCCTCCTAATAAATAGACTTTGTCTACATTAAACAGAATAGGGAATACAAATCAACTTGATTTTATTGACCTTGTTTAAAGCCAAGTACCTACTGATTGAAAAGAACGGAAAATCCAACAACTTACAAATTCAGTAGACAGTAAATTTTCCACTGCCATACTCTCATTTATTTCCTCTTATTGGGGTAACAATACTTCTCACAGTGCTCGACAAATAATAGGATTCTGTCCCCAAAAAAAACCATTGACCATACACAATTATTTGGTTGCACGTCATTGCATTTCACAATGAAAACTCAATGGGGACCTTTTTGATCCTTCAAGTCTGTTTCCATTTGATTGAATTTATTGAGAAAAAAATCATGGAACTAATGATTCCTGTT
>NW_007388420.1:0-1748 GCF_000475195.1 Diaphorina citri
AAGTGCTCTTCACACGTAAGACTGCATCAGGTGATTCAAGTGCATAGGGTTTCGATAGAGTTCTCGGGGATTTCAGTAAGTACCTACCTACACTGTAGACACTTCTACACTATCTGCATATCCAAATGTATTAAACACAACAAAATTAGAGAAGTATGTAAGCTAACACGCTTTTTTTTTTTGAAGTTAAGCAAAGTTTATATACTTATCTGTAAACTTTACCTATGAAATATATAAGACATTGTTTAGACTGCGGGAGTAAAGGGAATTTTCAGTCTCATTCTGGCAGGATAAACAAGGTATTTTCTATTCTATTCTATTCTAACACCCCATGAGGATGCAATAGTCCTGCATACTGGACTCCGAACACGGGAATCTCGTCAAAAAAGACCCCCATTTCAATGTAATACAACACCCCCATTTCAATGCAATGTAACACCCCATGAGCGATTGGGCACAGAAATGAATAGAATAGAACAAGGTGTACTTGTTTATCCTGCTCGAATGAGACTAAAATGTCCCTTTACCCCAGCAGTCTAAACAAGGTCTCGTGTATTTTATGGATTTATCAGAATAATACATAAGGTTTACATCAAAAGACCTTGCTTATCCTGCTTATACTGTTAGAATGAGACTGAAAAGTCATTTTACTCCCACAGTCTATAAAACTTAAAAGTAGGAGAGAAAAAAAAGTCCCTATATTCCTAATATTTATCTTTTTTCCTCTTTACAGAGTAACGGGAACGTTGGGCATTTGCTTCCCCTATTTGGGCGAATTTCAACCGACAGCTTATCGAGAGAAAGTTTTGTGCTGGCTGGAAATGTTCTGGACCGGCGGAATCATAGTTTTACCTGGTAAGATATCAAAGAATCTAAAAACTTAGTCTCGAAACTAACTTCTAGAAAATTCCTAGTCTAGAAATAGTGGAAATCAATATGCTTTGACAGATTTGACTTCTAATTCACAAAGGTGACAAAAATCCGTCTAGAAATAGTGGAAATCAATATGCTTTGACAGATTTGACTTCTAATTCACAAAGGTGACAAAAATCGCTAAATACAATATTGACCACATGAGTCTAATGTAGCAGTTGTTCCATTGCTACGAAATGAAAACGGCGGTGAACGGTGAAACTTGAAAAAAATAATAATAATAATAATAATAATAATAATAATAATAATCCATGTTTTCCATTCATCTTGGACATAGGCGAATTTTGTTTACTAGTCAATTCTTAGCAATTCTAATATGTTCTATTCAATTCTAATATATTCTAGTCAATTCCATTCTATTCTACATGACACCATAACGTCTATTTTACGAGTGTACCAACCTACGTCATCATTGCTACGAAATGAAAACGGCGGTGAACGGTGAAACTTGAAATAATAATAATAATCCATGTTTTCCATTCATCTTGGACATAGGCGAATTTTGTTTATTATTCAATTCTAATATATTCTAGTCAATTCCATTCTATTCTACATGACACCATAACGTCTATTTTACGAGTGTACCAACCTACGTCATCACAAACACGTAGGTAAATCTACACAGATCTGTCACGATATCAAGATAGTTAGGAGTACCTCGACACGAGTGGATGTGCCAAAATTTTATATTACCCTAATTATCACCGAATAGTTTTATTGTTATGGCATCCTGTGGAAGTTTAGACAATGATGTTTAGGGTTACATAACGTGAAAATGAAAAATACTTTTTCAAATCAAATCAATCAAATTAATA
>NW_007388421.1:0-1747 GCF_000475195.1 Diaphorina citri
TTGGTTTGATTCTACAAGTTTCGAGCGTGTCGGGTTAACCCATTCTGGATTAACCCTTATGGTCGTTCGGCCTCGACACCTATAAAAAGAATGAAAAAGAAAATGGAAAAATAACAAAGATCTTGATAAGATAAGTGATTTCGATTTGAGTGTGAAAACCATAGAAGGTATTATTTAAGAGTATAAAATACTCGTATCAAATTCTATTATTACCTATTATTTACACCTATTATCTTGAGATTCCTTATTTATTTATACCTATCTATCCAAAGAAGTAAGATGGTTTTATTGAAAAGCAATCTATTTCCATTATCTACTGAAATCCATAGAGAGGAAAGGGAGAGAAAGACAGAAGAAGGAGGAAGAGAGAGAGAGAGAGAGAGAGAGAGAGAGAGAGAGAGAGAGAGAGAACGAAATTAATGGGAGAACGAGAGATAGAGAGATACAAGAGAGAGAGAGAGAGAGAGAGAGAGAGAGAGAGAGAGAGAGCAAGAAATTAATGGGAGAAGGAGAGATAGAAAGATACAATATCAATTCTATTGTCCGATAAATGATAATAATAATAATAATAATAATCTCTTTCTTCTTCTCTTCTTCCTCCTTCTTTTTGTCATTCTCTTTCTCCGCTCTTACTTCCTTCCTATCAAGGTATTATTCTTGTTCTCCTTTTCCTGCTCCTCCTCCTTCCTCTTCTCCTTCTCTTCCTCCTCGTACTCCTTCTCCTTCTCTTACTCCTCCTCCTTCTCCTTCCCTTACTCCTCCTTCTCCTCTTCCTCTTCCTCCTCCTCGTTCTCTTCCTCCTCCTCCTCCTCCTCCTTCTCTTCCTCCTCCTTCTCTTCCTCCTCCTTCTCCTCCTCTTTCTCCTTCTCTTCCTCCTCCTCCTCTTTCGCCTTCTCCTCCTCCTCTTTCTCCTTCTCTTCCTCCTCCTACTCATCTTTCCCTAAGGCGCTACCGTTCATTTCTTTCCATTATTCAACTCCTCTTCCTCCTCCCCCTATTCCTTTCATAATATTGATGGGAACGGCTAATCTCAACTCCAAAGTCTGAAGTTGGGCGGGATAGGGCTGTTAGGTATTGTTCTCGGAAACATCCTAATTTCTGCCCCACCTAGGGTAAGTGTACCCAGTGAATGGCCGTTCGACAGTGAATGGCCGTTTGTAGAACAGTCATACTTAAAAGTAGAACTTTTAAGGAACAGTCAGACTGGGGGGGGTAGATTTTTTGGGGGCTAATCTGCTAATTGTCATAAATTATGGAAGCTGTCTGGAAAATTTGAGCGACCTGTGGCTAGGTAAAGTCGTGAGAAGCGCTAGTTCCTTTTGAGCTTTTTCCCTGTATAGCCCTAAATAGCGGAAATTTGGTCCGGAATAACGGCCGAACCGTACCTTCTGAAAACAGGGCCAGAGGATATTTTTCAACTACATAATTTATCGAATCTCTGTGCCAAGTTCGACCGAATTTGGCTGAAATTTAAAGGCCTGAGAATTGTCAACTCTTTTTGAGCTTTTTTCAAAGTTTAGCCCTAAAAAGCGGAACTTTGGTTCGGAATAACTCCCGAACCGTACCTTTCTGGAAACAGGTCCCCAGGATATTTTTGATTTACATAATCTCTCGAATCATCGTTCCTTCTGTTCTCTTCCCCTCTTCTCTCTGTTTTTAAAGAAACCAGCATTTTAGCCAGCCTAGTTAGCTTAGTTGGTAGTGCGTCTGCCTTGTAAGCGCTAGGCCGCGGGTTCGATTCCCGCCC
>NW_007388422.1:0-1747 GCF_000475195.1 Diaphorina citri
CGACACCGAAGCGAATACAATAGTCCGTCCACTATACCTTTTATTATTAGTAATAATAAAGGAAGGACGGACTAATAAGAATAATAATAAATTCTTCTGCTCGTCTAGTTCAAATACCTATTCTTCTACCTTCTAGTTCTTGAGTAGAATCTAAATCAAATGATATAAGGAAATAGATAGATAATAGTGCTTATTTATACTGCTCGCATAGGACTGAAAAGTCCCTTTACTCCAGTAGTAGGCTACTACTATTATTGTTGTCAAATTCTCAAATTATATTGAGGATAAAATTCCATACCTCGGCTGGGATTGAACCCACGCCCTCCTGCTTACCAGGCGAGCGCCTTGACCACTACACCACCGAGGTAGGACTACACCACCGAGGCAGGATATCAGTAAGTGAAGAGAGAATAACTTGAGACAGACAAACTGGAGCAAATTCAAAAGTCTCGAAACTGTGTAAGCCACCTCCGTGGTCGAGAGGGTACCACACGAGGCTTGCACATCGAAGGTTCGGGGTTCGATTCTCGGAGGAGTCAAAGTTTTTCCGACTTGATAATTAGAATAGGACTCTGAATTTGCCCATTTCATTGAATAGGTTTGACAGAGGGAACTGTAACTGCTAAGGTCTTATCGTCCCGAAAGCGAAGAGAAGGAAGACAGGATAGGAGAAAGCCAGCAGTTCCGAGAAAAAACGTTATCCATTCAGGATAAAATCCGCTCCCGGCGGGAATTGAACCCGCGACCTAACGCTTACAAGACGGACGAGCTACCCTCCTAACTGGACTGGCCATTTCGTAATTTAATTTACCAATTCAACATAGTGTGGCTACCTCGTATTTTCTACCAATTAGTTTACGTAAAATACGTCCAATGGCAGACATGGTCGCTTTACATCCCAATTTACCAGTTTACATTATTTTTACATTACCTGTTTACATGGTTTAATTTGGAGGTAATTATATGTTTCTCAATTTATACACATTAGTTTCCCCGTTAAGGATACCTTGTTAGGCGTAAAAGGTGCATAATTAAATGCGTTATCCATACGTATTACGTATATTTTATACGTTTATACATACGGACATGATGGATATATTTTAGATATGGGTCAAATAGGAAATAGGTTGATTTTTTCGGAGACTCTTGAAATATTGAACCTATTAATCTGGAATGGCGTTGTAGCAACTTATGCAGTTGCCATAGTACCTACTGAATTTATTTAGGACAATTTAGGTAATGGCTGCTTAGTTTCTCACTTTCAAACGTAAGTTCTGCATTTCTCATTTTAGGGAAAAGAAGACAGCCAAAAATCAAAAATATCAGACCATTTACAACCCAAATTCCATCATTATGTCTGATTTGATGTCTGTTGGATTCTTTTGTCTGGTTTCCTGTTTCCTGGAATGCTGATGTACGCGCACCACCAACATTTTGTTATTATTATTATTTTGCGTGCTACGTGACCCTATTGTATGGTGACAGGTCGACAGTCGATATTTTGATCAATAATCGGAGAGTAATCATAATCATGGCGATTTCGGTGATTATGAAGAGTGATCCACAAGTTTATGCGTGACTTGACGGGTGGTGGTTCTTAAATTTTGACAGAGTCAAATTTGCAGACAGACCATTCTACTGGAAAATGATGGTTCATTTGATTCTATTTTCCTTCCTGCCTCGGTGGTGTAGTGGTCAAGGCGCTCGCCTGGTAAACAGGAGGGCGTGGGTTCAATCCCAGCCGAGG
>NW_007388423.1:0-1680 GCF_000475195.1 Diaphorina citri
GGCATTCGTCTGGTAGGATAGCTACTGTTTTATTTCAGGAAGGATGCTCTCTCCCTCTTCCTATTCCTCTCTCTCTCTCTCTTTCTTTCTCTCTCTCTCAACCTCACCTCCTCGAATATATATTTCTCTCTCTCCCTCTCTCTCTCTACTCCTTTGAGTTAAAATGAGAGAGAGAGAAAGAGAGAGATAGTTACCTTTATTTTATAGTGCAGGACGCTGAAAAGTTCCTCACTCCTCGTTCTCTCTCTCTCTCTCTCTCTCTCTCTCTCTCTCTCTCTCTCTCTCTCTTCATCTTCCCTTCTCTTACTCAACTGCTTAAACCGACGAGGCGTACCTGTCAGATCTACCTGACAGTTGACAGTGTGTGTCCTGATCATATGTCAGGTAGACCTGACAGGTAGGTTATGATAGTGAGTGGCCGGCCTTGGGTTTTTAGTGACGGGGATTTACTCTCCATTCGCTTTCTCACGAACATCGAGAAAAGGACAAAATGGACTTCAAATTATGATCTCAATGGAGCAGTTGTAAATGGGTAAAAATTATAAATAAATGGTCGATTCCGATGTAAAAAGTTGGGGAAAATCCAAATCCGAGGTAAAAACTCCGAAAAAAAAATGGAAAAGTCGAAAATTCAATTTATATTTCCGTTCTAATGAAAGAGTTGAAAGATATGTGACGTCAGACTTCAGGCAGTTGTTTTTTTTTTCGTCCGCTAGGTAGCGCCAGTATGCAAACACGCTTGCGGAGGAGCAGAAAGAAATGCGCAGAAACGTATGCGCACAAACACATCAATGTGTTGCATGCGAGGGAGCTTTGCTCGGGACATTTCATGTGACGTCATCGTGTACGGGAGCGTATGCCGTGTCGTCAAAGTTCACGATTTGCCGGTATTTTTTAAATCGATTTATCTCGGGATCTAGAAGTCGTAGAAGAAAATGAAAAATTCCGTTGGTCATTTTCCCTGCTCTATGACTTTGAAACATCACCCAAGTAAGCGCAACTGATCTATTGAAGGTAAACCCTTTATCATCAACAAATGGAGTGTGCCTGAAGGCATGTGATGTGTTCCAGTCCAATCGACTCCATCATGTAACAGCATGGAGACTGTGGAGCCAAATGGGTTCTCCAGTGACAGTGAGTGCCTGTCCAAAGAGAGTCAAACTCTTTTCTCCAGTGTGCACCCCACCTTCGTGTATACAGTCGACCGTGGTGTAAACTGGTAACTTGTGTGTTTGACTTGTGTTTCACAATAATGTAAAATATTGATAAACATTAAAAAATAAAGTTACATTTACATATAGACTCTCCTTCATGGACATGACGGGGGAGTTTCACCAAGGATTTGCCACATGGTCAGTCCTTCCGCGGTTCTGCCAAGGATTTGTCTGTCCTATGCTGGCAAAAGTGTGGTTTGAAATTCGTCAAATAGATGTTACTCATATTGAGACTGCGAAAGTAAGCACATGTCGGGTACAACGACCATATCCCCCGGCTTGTTACCACATCCGTGTATAACGACTATCAAAATCTTCGATCCTTTGAACATCGTTATAAGCAAAAGTTATACTGACGTAGGTACATGTCATGGATTTCTTGGTCAATGGGAATCATTCGATTCTTAACCGTCCAAAAATCTTATACGCCTTTGACGTCTGATCTTAACCATACTCTTCAAATTCT
>NW_007388424.1:0-1747 GCF_000475195.1 Diaphorina citri
ATCCGCGAGCATAATCGCAAAATCCGCGAACAAAATCGCGAAATCCGCGAACATAATCGCCAAATCCGCGAACATAATAGCGAAATCCGCGAACATAATCGCAAAATCCGCGAACATAATCGCGAAATCCGCGAACATAATCGCGAAATCCGCGAACATAGAAATCCGCGAACATAATCGCCAAATCCGCGAACAAAATCGCGAAATCCGCGAACATAATCGCCAAATCCGCGAACATAATCGAGAAATCCGCGAACATAATCGCCAAATCCGCGAACAAAATCGCGAAATCCGCGAACATAATCGCCAAATCCGCGAACATAATCGAAAATCCGCGAACATAATCGGAAATCACATGAAATCCGCGAACAAAATCACCAAATCCGCGAACATAATCGCGAAATCCGCGAGCATAATCGCAAAATCCGCGAACAAAAATCCGCGAACATAATCGCGAAATCCGCGAACATAATCGCGAAATCCGCGAACATAATCGCGAAATCCGCGAACATCATAATCACAAAATCCGCGAACATAATCGCGAAATCCGCGAACAAAATCGCGAAATCCGCGAACATAATCGCGAAATCCGCGAACATAGTCACGAAATCCGCGTACAAAATCGCCAAATCCGCGAACATAATCGCGAAATCCGCGAACATAATCGCGAAATCCGCGAACATAAAATCCGTGAACATAATCGCGAAATCCGCGAACATAATCGCGAAATCCGCGAGCATAATCGCGAAATCCGCGAACATAATCGCGAAATTGAAATCCGCGAACAAAATCACCAAATCCGCGAACATAATCGCGAAATCCGCGAGCATAATCGCAAAATCCGCGAACAAAAATCCGCGAACATAATCGCGAAATCCGCGAACATAATCGCGAAATCCGCGAACATAATCGCGAAATCCGCGAACATCATAATCACAAAATCCGCGAACATAATCGCGAAATCCGCGAACAAAATCGCGAAATCCGCGAACATAATCGCGAAATCCGCGAACATAGTCACGAAATCCGCGTACAAAATCGCCAAATCCGCGAACATAATCGCGAAATCCGCGAACATAATCGCGAAATCCGCGAACATAAAAATCCGCGAACATAATCGGAAATCGCATAATCGCAAAATCCGCGAATAAAATCGCGAAATCCGCGAACATAATCGCGAAATCCGCGAACATAATCGCAAAATCCGCGAACATAATCGCAAAATCCACATGAAATCCGCGAACAAAATCACCAAATCCGCGAACATAATCGCGAAATCCGCGAGCATAATCGCAAAATCCGCGAACAAAAATCCGCGAACATAATCGCGAAATCCGCGAACATAATCGCGAAATCCGCGAACATAATCGCGAAATCCGCGAACATCATAATCACAAAATCCGCGAACATAATCGCGAAATCCGCGAACAAAATCGCGAAATCCGCGAACATAATCGCGAAATCCGCGAACATAGTCACGAAATCCGCGTACAAAATCGCCAAATCCGCGAACATAATCGCGAAATCCGCGAACATAATCGCGAAATCCGCGAACATAAAATCCGTGAACATAATCGCGAAATCCGCGAACATAATCGCGAAATCCGCGAACATAATCGCGAAATCCGCGAACAAAATCGCGAAGCATAATCGCAAAATCCACGAACGAAATCGCGAAATCCGCGAACAAAATCGCGAAATCCGCGAACAAAATCGCCAAATCCGCGACCATAATCGCGAAATCCGC
>NW_007388425.1:0-1747 GCF_000475195.1 Diaphorina citri
CCTTACCTGTTGGTAATGTTCTACTTGGAAGATGGTTTGTTCTAGGTCGGTGATTTGTTTTCTCACGGAATCAAACAGCTGGTCTAGATCTTGCAGAAGATCTCGCGCTGCAGCATTTACCAATGCATCATCACCAACACCACGCTTCAAATGCACCTGAAATGAGATTGGTATTGTTATAAGATTGGCCATCGGCTAAAACGAACGCCCTATGTCACTGCTACCTGGTTAGAGCTTTTGTGACTTAGCATGAAATGAGAATCCAGGGTTGAATGGTGGAGATTGCCTCTGGCAATAATGTCGCCCTTTGTTTGTAAGTATTGTATTTTGTAGTAATAAAAATAGTGCTTATTTATAGTGCTCGCATAGGACTGAAAAATCCCTTTATTCCAGCAGTGGGCTACTACTATTATTATGGTCGAATTCTCAAATTATTGAGGATAAAATTCCCCGTACCTAAATACGGCCCTAAGACTCACCTCAAGTTTCTCCACGGACAGCACTATCTTCTCCCTCTGAATGGCAATGTCGGCCACGATAGTCTCGCAGGCCAAATGCTGATCTCTCAACGCTTTCCTCTTGCTGCTGGCGGCGG
Source organism: Diaphorina citri (assembly GCF_000475195.1). Lineage (NCBI taxonomy): Eukaryota > Metazoa > Arthropoda > Insecta > Hemiptera > Psyllidae > Diaphorina > Diaphorina citri. The sequence goes on from NW_007388425.1 coordinate 596, forward strand.
CTTCCAAGGACTCCCTTGTCTTGTCTATGAACACACGGGTCTCCTTGAACTTCTTTTCGCATTGATCCCACTCCTCACAGGTTTCACTGAGGGCAGCGTTACGCTCGATAAGGAGTGCTTCCACCTGTATATCATAACAAACACGTTAGAATTGCGACTGTGTTCTTAGAACAATGATTCAAATGTGTTGTTAGAATCACGATTTAATTAGTCGTAGGGTTACTCAACGGATCAGGTTCATTGGTCACACTCGTTTCAATGACAGAAGGTTGGTTTATTATTTGACCAGTCTGACTGGGTTGGTTATTCCCATGAGTTTCCATTTGAGTAATAGGGTTACTCGTTAACTCAGGTTCGCCTCTCGGAGCAGATTCCACTGTCGTAGGATCACCTGCGATTTAATTGTGCTTTTATATAAAAAACGATTAAAGTGTTCATTTAGAACAATTAATTTGTTGTCTTAGAACAGCGATTCAATTGTGTTCTTTGGCCAATGATTAAATTGTGTTCTTGGAACAACGATCTAAGAGTGATCTTGCCGTCATTAATTTAATTATGCTTTTATATTAAAACGATTAAAGTGTACATTTAGAACAATTAATTTGTGGTCTTAGAACAGCGATTCAATTGTGTTCTTTGGCCAATGATTAAATTGTGTTCTTGGAACAACGATCTAAGAGTGATCTTGCCGTCATACTTGACTAGGAATGCACTTTTCCCTTAAATCCTAATCAAAATATACTGACTACCAAGCCAGATTTCTCATGATTATCGGCCGGGACCAAATCACTTGAGTCACGCATATTGAGTGACACTGACCAAGACAACAACAATCTTTTTCAGACGCCGCCATGCTTTCAACTTCCCTCTCCCCAATTCTCTAACAGACGACGAAAAACAATAACAACAACGACAAACAACAACAGACGGTAAAATACATAGAATGTCACTTCATGAGAGAGTGACAGTTGTATTGTCACGCAAAATAGGTACCACGGCGTATGAGGAAAAATAATATATGCTGCCACTCTAATTGAGTGACGTGACAATGAAGAAAATTTTCACTGGTTATTGGATTTTCACCAAAAAATAAAGTTTGTTTCATAGATCTAAGGACAAAGTATAACTACTAACCAGCCTAGTTGGCTTGTG
>NW_007388426.1:0-1747 GCF_000475195.1 Diaphorina citri
CTCCTCTATTTGTTCATTCCTAATGTACGATGAGAAACTCAAAGTAGACAAAGTACACCGGAAAAGTAAAGGAAGAACTAAATGAAAAACTAGGAAAAGAGGAGAAAGAAGGAAGGGAAAGAAACAAGAAATGTCATTATAATAAATCCAGAAGAAAGAAACACAAGAAGAAGAAGAAGAAGAAGGGGAGAAGAAGAAACTATGAAGAAAAAAACACTAAAGCAAAGTAAATTAAGACCGAGAGAGGGAGGGAAAAAAGCCAATTAAAAAGAGATGAAACGGATAAGAGAAGAATGGGGAAAGATGAAGTCCGGGTATGCAATATGGCTAGAAGATAGAAATGATGATGAGCGTGAGAACATGGAAGCTAGAACAGAAGGAGGAAAGTATAGAAAAAAGGATAAGAGACAGAAGAACAGAAGGAAAAGTAGAGTCAGAAGAGAATAGAAAGTATTTTCAGAACAGAAAATAGAAAGGACAGAAATCGGAACACTATGGCAGTACGATTCATCGATCGACACCCCTTAAAACACAATCCACCAAAATCCTTGGATGTTACCAAATTGTCCAAATTTATTCCATACAAGTACATCAATCGACTCCAGTCTACAGGTCAGGTCTACTACTAATAGTTGGCATCCGGAGGGGGGTCACCGATCCCATCTGGGCAATCGCATGCTGCTGCCATTTCCCGCCCCAGTGGACCCAACACGTCCACAATCCACAAAAATCCTTGGATGTTACCAAATTGTCCAAATTTATTCCATACAAGTACATCAATCGACTCCATTCTACTACTAATAGTTGGCATCCGGAGGGGGGTCACCGATCCCATCTGGGCAATCGCATGCTGCTGCCATTTCCCGCCCCAGTGGACCAGTGCCCTCATCAGGGCGAGTCAGGTTAATGTGAAAAGGCGGGCAGCTTGTCGCCCATACATATGAAGACACACACACACACACAGAGAGAGAGAGAGAGAGAGAGAGAGAGAGAGAGAGAGAGAGAGAGAGAGAGAGAGAGAGAGTGGAGCGTAAAACCCCGTAACTAAAACCATAGCAATTAATGCCGTTGAACTAAAAAAAATAAGGAAAGCAAAAACTATTTTCTAAGAGCACAACAGCCAAAGTACACCACACCACTGCCCTCCAAAAGTCTATGCAAGAATTAAAAAAGAAAGTACGCAGACATAACACAAAAACACAGATATTATAATTAAGCAAAAAATTATTATGATTAATTCAAAATCCAATCCGAAGCTCTGGCGTAATTGAAAATAATTATCATTCTAAAGCGAAACCCGAGGTGAAGAAGAGATGAGAAAAATTTTCAACAGACAAGAACAAATAAGGTAATAAAGAGACGAGGTAAAGTGGGGGGAAAAGGGGAATGGAAAGGGGGAAAAGAAGGAAGATGTTACTTAAAGAAAATATTTTTCATTCTTCTTGTTCCTCCTCCTCTTCTCTCCTTTCTCTTTATTATTTAATTCCCTTTCTTCAACGACAAATTCAAATTTAACCCCTTAATGCGACCTTGGTTACCTCTTTACATTTTAACCTTCTGGTTGTGCGTCTGATTGTGTAAAGTAGCGACCCTGCCTTGTGGCCTAGTGCGCGGGTTCGATTCCTGCCGGGGGCGAACTTTACTATAAACAGATAAGGTTCGTTCTCGGAACATCAGCAGATGTCCTCCTTCCTCTTTCTCTCTTCAATTTCGAGACGGTAAGACCTTTGCTGCTATAGTTCCCTCT
>NW_007388427.1:0-1747 GCF_000475195.1 Diaphorina citri
AAATCCAAAGTTTCATTATTATTATTATTATTATTATTATTATTATTATTATTATTATTATCATTATTATTTAGGAAAAGCAATGGAACATTTGATAAAAAGAAGACTACTAGACGAACTGAAGGAAAAGGGATAAATAGAAAATGAGTACGGTTTTAAAGAGGGAAAGTCTACGATAGATGCAATGGAAGAAGTAGTCAAAACAGCTGAGAAGTAGAACGCAAAGAAAAACAAAATATGTGCAATGTCATTAATAGATGTAAGAAACGCGTTTAATTCCATTCCATGGAAAGGAATTCTAGAAAAAATTAGAAAAAGAGGGATATCAGGCTATATAATAAAGATTCTGAGCAGCTTACGAACTCGGGAGTGTTTTCACTAATCCTAATATTTTACGAACCCGTCCATGCCCACGTACACGTAACAATATCGAAATGAGTTTTCATAGCGAATAACTTCCTAGTGACCCAAAAGACACAACCCCGACCCAAAGTTGTGACTTTCGTTAGAAATGAATAAAGCTCACCCCTAAAGGTTATTTAGCTAAAAATCAAAAATCCTTGTCTAATTTCCTTCTTTTATGACACAATTACAGAGCGAATTGTTCGAGAATGAAGAGATTTGTCATCAATTAATTTCATCACATCAGCCAACCCAGAGTTTACTCATAAAGTTGAGTCAGGTATGTAACCACATCAGTTTTTACGTTTTTAAAAGTATGGTTCGGAGCGCGGTAGCCCTCCGCCCCGCCAAGTCAAAGTTTGACCGCGCTACTAGAGATATTATACGCGACAGGGAAAGTACCCGTTTTCAGGTAATTGTAGAGGGACAACTACAAATGATGGACGAAAACGGATTGCGCGTGTGTGTTGGGGCACGAAAGTAAATCAAGTTGCAAAAAAAAATCCAAATCAGTTAAGACAAGCCGGAGATATTTGACTTTGAAAAATGTCAAATTTTTACACTTTTCTGCTGCTTCTTCTGCTTCTTTGACGTTGACCGCTCTACAGCCTGAACTACTGGACCAATTTTGTTGGTTGATGGCTCAGTCTTTTCCTCGTGAGTGGCAGATGTGCCTTTTCATATTTTCAAGGCCCTCAAAGGGCCCCTTTGGCTTTGAATTTGATAAAAGACTGATTTTCTTATCATGTCCGTTTTTAACTGATCTGGTGATAGTTTTAAAAGTTGGTTAGGCCTTAGGACCAGTGCCACGTGTGTAGGGATTGCAATCCCGCAGGCTTTTGAATCCGGCGGGATTTGACCCATCCCGCGTGGATTTTGCGGGATTTTCAAGTATTACCCGCGGAATGCCGCAGTTCTAACACTGAAAGTATAACTTAGGTACTTCATCTATAGAATAATAATAATAATAGTGCTTATTTATACTGCTCGCATAGGACTGAAAAGTCCCTTTACTCCAGCAGTAGGCTACTATATATAATAATAATAGTGCTTATTTATACTGCTCGCATAGGACTGATAAGTCCCTTTACTCCAGCCCAAATTCTCAAATTATATTGAGGATAAAATCCATACCTCGGCTGGGATTGAACCCACGCCCTCCTGTTTACCAGATGAGCGCCTTGACCACTACACGTTTGTTGTAGTGGTCTGTTGGGCATATGTACCTAAAATTTATATCAAAAACAAAAGAAAATGGTAATCTGGTCAACACCTGGGAGCAGCCTAAGACGCGTTTCGTTCTTATTTGAACTCATCAGTTAGACATAGCTCTCAGGTGCTGGCC
>NW_007388428.1:0-1747 GCF_000475195.1 Diaphorina citri
TGGACATATCCGAATTGGCAAAAGAGTTCGTGAAGAAACAGCCATGAAACTGTGTCAGTCAAAGGTGAACCTTGTGTCTTGGGATGTACATACATAATATACCTATGTAATGAATCGTCCCATTTGTGCTGCACACGAGTGTTCTATGACAACCTCCGCGTGCATCATGAATATTTGAGAAAGACGAATTGAAGACACACACTCATAAAAAACCAACGGCAAGAAATCTGTTATCTCGCTTTTATTGTCGAAATAAAAACCAACTCTCCACCCCTCACCCCCCGTTCCTCCAAGTTGATGTTCTTGCAAAGCGTCATAAATGAACGTTTTCGAGGAGTTTTTTATGAGTACTTATCCCTCGGAAAAGAGCGCCAGGCAAAGAGAGAATCACTTGTTTCGATTCAACATTCAAATTTTTTAATATCCCACCATTTCGCCCGTTTTCCAGAACATTAAAAAGACGTTCCTCCCCCGGAAAAGCGATTGCTATATGAGGTATATGTGAGCAAGGCCGTATTTAAGGGGGGGGCCCTCGAGCTTTAATTTTCTCCTTTACAATGGGCCAGACTCTAAAAATTTGGAGCATTCCCGCCCCTCGGCAAAATCCTGGATACGGCGGACCGTATTTAAGGGTGGGGGGGTCCCCCTCGAGCTTTAATTTTCTCCTTTACAATGGGCCAGACTCTAAAAATTTGGAGCATTCCCGCCCCTCGGCAAAATCCTGGATACGGCCCTGTACCCTCGTACCCTGTATGTGAGATGTTATGAGCGATACGCGGGCATCTCTTAATAAGATTGAACACATAATCACCAGCTGAGCTGGTTAAACATTACAATTAGAATCAATCTCTTGTACTTTTAAAGGTGTGCTGGATAATTGATTGTACCCGTTCCTCCAAGTTGATGTTCTTGCAAAGCGTCATAAATGAACGTTTCCGAGGAGTTTTTTATGAGTACTTATCCCTCGGAAAAGAGCGCCAGGCAAAGAGAGAATCACTTGTTTCGATTCAACATTCAAATTTTTTAATATCCCACCATTTCGCCCGTTTTCCAGAACATTAAAAAGACGTTCCTCCCCCGGAAAAGCGATTGCTATATGAGGTATATGTGAGCAAGGCCGTATTTAAGGGGGGGGCCCTCGAGCTTTAATTTTCTCCTTTACAATGGGCCAGACTCTAAAAATTTGGAGCATTCCCGCCCCTCGGCAAAATCCTGGATACGGCCCTGTACCCTCGTACCCTGTATGTGAGATGTTATATAAGCGATACGCGGGCATCTCTTAATAAGATTCAACACATAATCACCAGCTGAGCTGGTTAAACATTACAATTAGAATCAATCTCTTGTACTTTTAAAGGTGTGCTGGATAATTGATTGTATGATGTCAAATGGTAACACAAGAAGGCATTCCTTTCAGCGAGTGTGTAGGAGAAGACCTGATAATCTAGGAATCTAGTTTCAATTCAATTGAATAACCTAGCCCTACTGCCCTAGGTAAACATGATTACTGTCCTCACCTGTGTGGGGGTGTGAGTATGGAAACTAACAAGCAAAACAACCGGAGAGGGACTTCAGAAGACATAGTTCCTCTTCATCTATTGATATACTTTGTGACAGAAATGAATCTGAGTATCTGACATCGTCATAAGTTATAACTTTATCTTTATCTCTGATCATATTATTGTGGAATTGAAATTTCCCATGATGGAAAATCTCAATATTCATATACAGCACCTCATAGGTTATG
>NW_007388429.1:0-1747 GCF_000475195.1 Diaphorina citri
CGCATTCCAATCGCATTCCTTTGAAGGTCATCTAAAATGAAAAATTTGGGCACGAGGAATAGCGCGTCTGCCTTGTAAGCCCTAGGTCGCGTGTTCGATTCCCGCCCATGACTAATTTTATCCGAACTTCGTTAAATCTACCTACCCACCAGTTAAGTAAGTAGGTAGATAATAAAGATGATAATTTTCAAACCTTTTGCAGAAGAGATTTTGTTAGTAGTTTAACGTCACTAACTATGAACCTACCTACTGAGGTTTTTAGTAGCCAGCCTATTTAACTTGGTTGGTGGCGCGTCTGCCTTGTAAGCGCTAGGCCGGGGGTTCGATTCCCGCCCGGGGCGGATTTTATCCTGATGGCATAATGTTCGTTCTCGGAACGGCTGGCTTTCCTCCTATAATCCTGTCTTCCTTCTCTCTCCGATTTCGGGACGATAACACCCTAGCAATTACAGTTCCCTCTGTCAAACCTCTCTTAAAAAAAAAAAAAGTAAAAAGGTTTTTAGTGACGGGATTTCACCCACCATTCGACAACAAGTTACCCTCCTCCTCACATTACCTCACCCAGTCTTAGTGAGGCCGGAGAAAGCCAGCAGCACACGCACAGATGGTCACCCATCCTGATAACAACCACGCGCACCATTGGTTAACTTTATCCATTGGGATTCTGGTGCTTTCAACGTGCTTTCTCTGCAGGCTTGCTGAAGGGGCAAAGTTTTTTCCACTTTACCAGATCTGAATACGTAGGTAGGTAGGTACGTAGATACATAGGGGTTTTTAGTAGCCAGCCTATTTAACTTGGTTGGTGGCGCGTCTGCCTTGTAAGCGCTAGGCCGGGGGTTCGATTCCCGCCCGGGGCGGATTTTATCCTGATGGCATAATGTTCGTTCTCGGAACGGCTGGCTTTCCTCCTATAATCCTGTCTTCCTTCTCTCTCCGATTTCGGGACGATAACACCCTAGCAATTACAGTTCCCTCTGTCAAACCTCTCTTAAAAAAAAAAAAAGTAAAAAGGTTTTTAGTGACGGGATTTCACCCACCATTCGACAACAAGTTACCCTCCTCCTCACATTACCTCACCCAGTCTTAGTGAGGCCGGAGAAAGCCAGCAGCACACGCACAGATGGTCACCCATCCTGATAACAACCACGCGCACCATTGGTTAACTTTATCCATTGGGATTCTGGTGCTTTCAACGTGCTTTCTCTGCAGGCTTGCTGAAGGGGCAAAGTTTTTTCCACTTTACCAGATCTGAATACGTAGGTAGGTAGGTACGTAGATACATAGGTACCTATAATACACATAATATACATTTTTTACGCTTTTTACGTATTTTCTATTCATAAGGTAGGTACTGGTAGGTATTCCCTCTTGAAAGGAAAGCATAACGACGATAAACGATAACACACTTGCAGATGTAGATACCTCGGTCTATGGTACGTATAGAATATTCTATGTATAGATAAATGATATTATGTATCGATAAATGATCACATCATATTATAGGTAGCAGGTATTCAGAAGCGTAGGGAATGCTGCGTAAAAGTGGTGAAAATTATCGAAAAGAAAGTAGGTAGGTTTGAGAGTGCGTCGTCAACAGATAAGGTTCGTTCTCGGAACGGCTGGCTCTCCTCTGTCCTGTCTTTCTTCTCTCTTCGCTTTCGCTTTCGGGACGATAAGACCTAAGACCTTCATTGTCACAGTTCTGTCTATCGAACCTAGCGCTCTCTCTCTCTCTCTCTCTCTCTCT
>NW_007388430.1:0-1746 GCF_000475195.1 Diaphorina citri
GGGGGCATAAAGACAAGTCAGGGGGGCGCTACTCTTAGTTTAAAAAAGTGTATATTTTGTCCAAACTTCTAAAGCACCATCGCGACGCGTCGTAAGGGGCGATCACATAATCATGTGCTGAACAAACGCTCTTTTAGGGCGAGGGCGTGGGGGAGGCTTTAAATTTCAATAAATGGGGCGACATGGGGCGTGTTACAAAAGAAAGTTTGGGAGCCACTCGTTCAGACTGAAGATACTGTAAGTAGACTGTCAGTCTACGCCGTAATAAGCATGATTGGAGAACCGTAATAACGAATTTGTGTCTCGTATTTTTCTTTTTTTAATTACGGAACCAAGAAAAGAAAAAGTGGGTTTACAAAGTAGGTAAAAATGAAAAGGAAAAAATGTGAAAATAAAAGAAACAGGATTAAAAGAGGAGGAGGAGGAGGAAGAGAAGGAGGAGGAAGAGGAGGAGAAAACATGTCTCGTGAACTGTTGAAAGCAAACGAAACACTGTAAAGGTGTGAGTCGGGAAATGTTAGCCCTTTTTACTCATTTGCCCTTTTTACGTATTTGCCCTTTTCTAGAATTCACGCTAGACTTTTCTCGAATCCAAATTTTCAATTTCGATAGTTTTATGGACTGTATAAATATGGGCATACAACTTTACCCGCTCAAGCCATTTGTACAAAACTGGCTTGCGCAAGCCGGTTTGCACAAGTAGTAGAGTGTGAATGCAGGCTTGGAATTTTGTACAAAAAACAGTTTTTCTAGGTTCCTCTCACAGTTTTGTGCAAACCGAACAAACCGACATGCGCAAGCCAGTTTGTGCAAATGGCTTGAGCGTGTAAACCCACTAGGTTCCTCTCACAGTTTTGTGCAAACCGAACAAACCGACATGCGCAAGCCAGTTTGTGCAAATGGCTTGAGCGTGTAAACCCACCTTGATTGATGACGTAAAATTGGCATCAAATATTGCGTGATTTTCTAATTAATTAATTAATTAATTGATTAAAGAGTTCATTGACGGTTTTTTGTAAAGTTAAAATTCCATTCCATTGACCTTCAAAGAACGCGACGCGATGCGATGGTTGCTTTTAGTCGGGTGGACAGAAAAGGTCAGCACATCAAGGGGTTAATCTGAAGTGTCTGTCATCAGACTTTTACTTGAAAAGTGATTAAAGAGTTCATTGACGGTTTTTTGTAAAGTTAAAATTCCATTCCATAGACCTTCAAACAACGCGACGCGATGCGATGGTTGCTTTTAGTCGGCTGGACAGAAAAGGTCAGCACATCAAGGGGTCAATCTGAAGTGTCTGTCACCAGACTTTTACTTGAAAAGTTTCTCTTTCAAATTCAATGTGAACAGAATTTCAAATAAGTAGCGCTCCTAGTTAATCATTTCAAACCTTGGTTGCTTTTAGTCGGGTGGACAGAAAAGGTCAGCACATCAAGGGGTTAATCTGAAGTGTCTGTCATCAGACTTTTACTTGAAAAGTTTCTCTTTCAAATTCAATGTGAACAGAATTTCAAATAAGTAGCGCTCCTAGTTAATCATTTCAAACCTTACACTTCCCCCCACCCACCCTGTTTTTTAACCCATCCACTTACCTTTCGTTTTCTTCCCCCAATCTACCCTATTTTTTCTACCCATCCAATTACCCTTCATTCCCTTACCCCAACCTACCCTATTTTTTACCCATCCACTTACCCTTCATTCCCTTACCCCGACCTATTCTATTCTATTTTTTTTTTTTTTTTTTTTTC
>NW_007388431.1:0-1746 GCF_000475195.1 Diaphorina citri
CTAGGTACATTTCTCTGAACGGATTCAACACAAAGCACAATTAAATTTGCCAGCAAGTGAGCATGAACTGTGGTTATGGAAGAAGAATCTCGAGCAGATATATTGAAATAAAAATACTTCTCGTTTTTATGAGGTAATAATTGGGCTACATTTATTTCCAGTTGGGCTACATTTTAAGTTCTTTCCAGACGGGATTCCGTGAAATTACCCACCATCCATAAGCGGCGGCAATAAAAGCCGAATAAACATTAGGAATATACATTAGGATTAGAGGAGAATTTTAATATTTGCTTTTTTTTCCTGTGTCGAAACTGTTATAAGCTCTTATTATGTAAATATTATTGTTGTATGTTTGAATGTCTATGTAAGTTCTCACTCGCAAACTACATAAAACTAACTTGCACATTGGAACGTTTGAAATTCCAAGCTACCTATGGTAGGTAGGTAACTACCGAGTACATTCTTTGTGCTTATTTCACGTTCAACGTTGACTTCTGGTAGTTCTGGTAAGCTTTTGTGTCGAGAGTAGTCCAGACTTCCAGAGCAAGATTTGGACGCATTCGAGATTTTTAGTTCAAGATAGTGGTATCAGTGGTGTTCAGATATAGAAGAATGGTTTTGTGGCTAAAATAATTTTATTGTTATCGATAGAAGGGTTGAGTCTTCAAATCAGGACATTTGACGATTCCAGGACTACAGCTAAGTGAGCTAAGGCTTTACCTTGAACTTTCTGAGCACCTAGAGTTTTTCTATTTTACGATTGAATATTGAATTTTTTTTTATTATCAAATTAATATTTTCAGAATATTAATTATTATTTTATCCATTCAGAATATTAATGTAAATCCTCGCGCATGCAGGAATGAGATAATAAATTCAAGCTCTTTAATGAAATTGCAGGAAAATTTCTCGTTTAACAAAATTAATTTTCCAGAAAAAGCTCTCTGAATTTTTATTGTAGAAAGCGAAAAAACAAGAGCCCGAGTCTGCTTATGATGCATAAAAATCAATGGTGCCATTGCATGCAGCACATTTGTTTTTCTATTTGCAAAGCTAGGGTACATAGAGACTACGGGGAAATGGGGGTAGTACACCTATTTATAGTATTTATATTGTGCTTAAAGTTCTGTGTTCAGGTGTTTTCCATTGAATTGAGGATAGAAGGTCGTAATTTTCCACGCTTAACAAGCGCTCTTTGGCAAAAGTTCGTGGGAGATGTACCCTACTGATTAGACAGGGCTGTAAATTTAGGGTTAGCAATTTGAGTTAATTGCACATTTCTAGAAATTCTAATGAGGCTTTTGATGCTAAAACAGTAGGTAGTTGAAATTTGAAACGAACTAGTAGTCTATGCAAACAAGGGCAATGCTGGAATGTAAGAAGGCATTTAATTGACTTCTACACAAGTAGATGTGGATATGGATGTACCTAATAGTTGCTGTAAGTGCATTAATAAAAGTCCTGAATAAAATGGTCATCCGACGGACGGGAAGATTACGAAACAATTGAATCATGACTCATGACTATGATAAAAATCATAACTGAGATAGGTATTGGATATTGGTTACAGAGGTAACCATAACCAATATATTATGAAAGACACAAACAAGGGAATCGTGAATCAAGAGGATAGAAAAATCCTACGTGATTTATGCTACACGTCCGATAAAGAAGACACAATATTCAAATTACTAATTTCAAATAGATATAGGTTTTATCCACTTTTATCAGATAAATTGATAAGTT
>NW_007388432.1:0-1746 GCF_000475195.1 Diaphorina citri
TCTCAATTCCACTTTGAATGAAACTACTAAGTTTCAATCTTACATTTTGTTTCCAACTGGCCTTCTTCAACAACCTGCTTGATCTAAAAATTATAAACAGTAGGTTTTTCTTCAAAATTTATTCTGAACATTTGAGCGATTCTTCTTTGGTCCTCTGCAGAATTTTCTTAGGTGTTTTCGCGCAATAAGTGGAAAGAGTTGGTTATCAGACGTTATCTATTTGAATGCCATGAAATAAGGTGTGTTAAGTTAAGATCCCGGTCACATTAGAATTTCAGTTCTTTAAGAACCCAATTATTTTTGCTACGATTGAGGATTGTTTTTCTTTTCTTCTATTTTCCATTAGGTATTATTTCTTCTAGAATCACCCTGTATTGTGAAGTGCGGTTTCATAGAGATGGTCATTCATCCCAAGAAGTTTAAACTGAGATATTATATTAGCCTCTAATATCGGACTATAGGTCTAATATACTATCTTGTACATATTATGCTATGTATGAAGAGTATATATTATCTATTATTGGCCTATAGCTTTACATACTACTAGTACAGCAAGGCCTACAAGTCTCTGCCGGTCTATACCCTATACTACATGACTACATAGCTAGCTAATATCGGCCTTGACATTTAGGCTGATTGGACTATTAAAAGTTCTATTCACAGGAGTCATATTAGGAAGGTGGAGTGTTAATTTTGAATGTAGATATTATGTGATGTTGAATTGATAACTAATGAAATCTAACTAGGACCTAAATGTTTCGTACTGTTTTTTCGTCACTATGATCGTGGTAGTTTACTTGTTGGCTAATTTTCTAACTTTGGCAATCCAACAACAATATTCTACCCATCGATTTGGGGTCGAATGGCACACTCCATTTTGTCCAGGGTCTAGGTTTAACTTGCCCTTGAGTTCACAGATATAAGCTACATACTCGTATGTAAGCTTTCTTTAGAATTACTTACCTATTTCTTTCTTTCTATCTTTCTTAGCATCATCATCCATCATTATTAATTTTATCATCGATTTGGGGTCGAATGGCACACTCCATTTTGTCCAGGGTCTAGGTTTAACTTGCCCTTGAGTTCACAGATATAAGCTACATACTCGTATGTAAGCTTTCTTTAGAATTACTTACCTATTTCTTTCTTTCTATCTTTCTTAGCATCATCATCCATCATTATTAATTTTATCAACACTTCAAACTGTTTGAATGCTTCCAGTGATCTGATTGGTGAAAGCCATTCGCTAGAATCTCAAGACTACTTTATAACTTTAATCATCTCACTCATCGCCTCGCTATTTTCTATGTTTACAATTTAAAAGAAATATCCAATAAAAACCACTCATTATAAACCAATTATGAAGACTGATGTATTTTTTATAACGTGGAAATTTACATAATTACGCGCCTTGGATAAAAAAGTTAGCAGCAAATTTCTGTACAAAAATGTTGTTCCCTTGGAACATTAATTTCGTCACAATTAAATATAATTATAATAATAACCAGTGCTAAAAAGCTCGAGATGAAATTTACAAATGATTTTGAAAGCTTTCACTTTTCCCTCCCTCCTCTATTTTCCCCATTTCTATTTTGAAATTCATATGAAAATGCTTTTCATTTTTGTCCTCTCTCTCTTTCTCTCTTCTCTCTCTCTCTCTCTCTCTCTCTCTCTTCCCTTCCCTTTCTCTCTCTCACTCCATTTTAAAATCATAGCCATTGTTTGAGCACTTACACTGAAAAGTAG
>NW_007388433.1:0-1745 GCF_000475195.1 Diaphorina citri
GGTCTTCTTTCCCAGCTCGGGGAAAAAGGATGGAGCAAACATATTGTTCAACTCTGCAGTAGAAGGATGAGGCTGCTCCGTAATCTTGTCGGAGATCACTGGGGTAGGAGGTGTGTCAGTGCTGAGATCTTTGATAGTTTGTAGCATTCTGTCTTGCGCTGGTTGGCGAATGGAATCCTTGGTTGGGCAGTACATGGCACCTAGAATTTGGCTTCATAGCAAGAAGAAGTATCCGAGTCCACGAACTTATCAAACGACCCGTAGCGCTGTTAACAGAATCAACATTCCTCCGCAATCTACATCTTGTCTGTGGTATCTTAGTCTACCTACTACCCAGACAGTGTAGTATACGTATACTTTTCCCACTCAGGCTATTTCTGATCGATCGAAGAGAATTTCCCATTTCATAGATAGCTTTACTCTTACTATCCCGTATAATTCAACAGAGTTCCCAGTAGGTAAGTATTATAAAGTGTTTAAGTAATTTATGTTCAACCAACGAGCGTGCTATTGAAAGTTGTTACTCGAAACTTCAAGTTTAAACTTTTTTTTTCCAAAAAGAATGCTTTGTGGTTTTCTTGTGGACTTCTCTGGAAAAATAATGGAGTCACTATTTCGAAAAGCTTTTTACCTTCTGCTTACGATAGTATGAGGTGTGCTTTCTCAAACCATGATTCTCCGTTTTCTGGTAAGTTCGTTTTTCTTCCAAAGTAGGTACCTACGCGAGTTTTATTTTGAGGTAAGAAATACGTGGGTTGGAAAGTTAGTAAATATGTACAGGCGAGTTATATGGTGCAAAATATTCGAAATTTAAAGTGCTTTGTGGTTGAAATAATAACATTATTGTTTTCAACGATGAAATACAAATTAACATCTCTATGAATTATTAATTTATATTAAGCTCTGCATTGACCGAATTTCAACATTTATACCTCCTACCCACCTGTCTTTACCTATTTATAGTTTATGTAGGTAGTTAAGTTCGTTTTTGTCTGCTTGAATGGAAATAGTGAACCACACAAACACAGGCAGCCATTATTAAATAAAAGTCCTCATCTCCGATATTGCGACCAATAAAGAAGGCAATCATCCCGAGGGAATAGTCACAATTCATAACAGGAAAACCCATGGCATTTCTCATCAGGACAAGAGACATTCAAGTTGTTTACCGTTTTATCTCCAGCCAAGAGTTATGGTTGATTAAATACAGATAATGCATAAATTTCATAAAATTCAAAGTCTATTCATGAAGACGGGTTTGAATGAAATTTAAAGTTCTTCTCAGGGAAGACAGGAGGGGCGAGCAGCTGACAAGAAAATTTCAGTTTTATGGAGATAAACTTGAATTCTCAAGGGACATTAAAACTGCGAGAGCCTGAGCTGAGTTATTCATATAAATTTGTGCCGTGTCCATTTTTAAGGACTATTAATTGCACTGCTAAAGAAGGATAATACTTTGTTCCAACAGATGAATCCCGCGAGCAGAAGGGAATAATGTGAAGACACAGACCAATCACAGAGAGATGCGTTTATTTCTACGAAATCTACGAATACATACTCACAAAGAACAGCGGACATCCAGAAACAACCAGAAACAGACAGGAATCCAAACCGATAGGTACATGATCTCATAAGTTTCACACACACATTACTTTTTTTCGCAGCAATCTATTGAAGCAGCTTTCTCCCCATCTTGTATAGGAGATAGTAAAGTTCAAATATAATAAATGTATCACAAAAACTGA
>NW_007388434.1:0-1670 GCF_000475195.1 Diaphorina citri
AGAAAGGGCTTAAAGACTGCTATCGAACCAGTGCTATTCAAAAATTGTAGTCATAAAAACAAAAATTAGAAAAATATACCTATGTGGGCAGGTGGGCCAATAAATGGTACGTTTTTTAAGTGGGCGAATAAATGGTACACTTACCCTATATGTAGATAATTATTATGATTAGGTGGTGTTGTGATTGTAGCGAAGGTCATTGTAGAAGTGCAAATCATTGCACTTTTTCCTAACAAAAATAAATAAAACTAACATAGGTACCTACAGGGTACTTCAGACATCGTAGATTTAGTAAGATAGTCTAAGCTGTCTGGCAGGTACATTTGTGTTTTATTATTCCTCACTGGAATAAACTTATTCTTTTAAAGAAACATCTCCAGAAAACAACATCACATTAGGGAACCCCTGCTCCATCTTCCAAGTTTAAACTTCTGGCCTTGTACCGGCTCCCTCGCAGCCTCAGGGACACTGCCCGTATTATGGCTATTTCAACCTTGGTTTTTATCCACCCTGATAACTGGCTGACGCACTTGTTCCATTTCGCACTTACACCCATATTTATGAACAAAATGCTGGCTCTTAAGTTCGTGCTAAGCATAGTCTCAAGGCATTTGATTGGTCAATTTTGACTTGAGACTGATCCAAGAACGATCATTCTTGTTCATAAATACGAGTGTTAGTGTTGAGGCTATTCTTTTCAGGAAGGATTACCTATCTAGGTAATTATTCGTATTGAGTTACTAAGAAGTGTTGTAATTTTATGGTAGGAGAATGAAAACATGATAGATACCTACTTATATATAAAGTTCGCCTCGTAAGTAGGTAGATATTATGTAAATGGATTTCATATTCAAGTAGGTATTAGGTCTGAGGGGAATTTCCCTGAATAAATTAATTACCAGCCTAGTTAACTTGGAAGGAAGAGCGCCTTCCTTCTGTTTCCTAAACAGATAAGGTTCGTTCTAGGAACGGCTGGCTTTCTCCTATCCTGCTCCTCTTCGATTTAATTCAGGATAAAACCTCCGTTCTCGGTTGTGTATAGTTGTGTTACCTCTTTCTCCCTCCCTCCCTCCCTCTCTTTCTCTCTCCCCCTATCTTCCTCTTTTTCTGCCTTCTTTTGTCAAAGTCCTTTTCATGCCCCGTGATGTGTTCCATTGTATCCTACCACTTTCTCCCTCCCTCTCTCTCTCTCTCTCTCTTTCTCCTTTTTCCGGATATCAACCTTGCATATCCTTGTTTAACTTCATTGTTCCTTCGGGAATTGGTGCATTGAATCTGCTTAGTGCTAATCGCCACTGACTTCCTAGATTCGTATAAGCTTCGTAGATTCGTATAAGCTTCGTAAGTTCGTAGTTTCGTATAAGCTTTATAAGTTCGTATAAGCTTCGTAAGTTCGTAGGTTCGTATAAGCTTCGTAAGTTCGTAGGTTCGTATAAGCTTCGTAAGTTCGTAGGTTCGAATAAGCTTCGTAAGTTCGTAGGTTCGTATAAGCTTCGTAAGTTCGTAGGTTCGTATAAGCTTCGTAGGTTTGTATAAGCTTCGTAAGTTCGTAGGTTCGTATCAGCTTCGCAGGTTCGTATAAGCTTCGTAGGTTCGTATAAGCTTCGTAGGTTCGTATAAGCTCAACTCCATACATCAAAATCCCGCTCTGAGGGTTAGGTGTGGGGACA
>NW_007388435.1:0-1745 GCF_000475195.1 Diaphorina citri
AAGGGGGTCCTTCCTCCGGTGTATGGATTACCGGCAACCGGAATCACAATATAATCAGTCCTGTGGTTTCTTCTGATGAAAATACAAAACCCTACGAGATGCCCAGGTGTTGAAAATGCTGAGCAGAAAAGTTGTTTGGCTTTCTTCCTACCGCATATTTTGTAAAATAATGGGAAATAATTATTCGGATATTGGAAACTATAGAAGTGTAAAAACTTGGCTATTGATAGCATACACTTTAATTGGATTAGACCAACGTCTTGGAATCATAAGTTTCATAATGGGATCACGTAAAATTAGAATAATAACTGAACAATAAAATTGGCACTGCTGTTTAATTTATTCATCGATTCGGATCGAAAATCGGTTGAACATTTCGCGTTTCATCAACAACAAGAATAAACAAACATAAATGTGAGCACTCAGAACCTCTCAAAGGTAAAATCAAGGGTTTAATTCCATTATGCAAATCAGGATGAGCAAAATCCTTTGAACAAAGATCGTTTCGCATTGTTCGATCTATTGTTGCGATGAAAAGCAGATAATTTATTGTTTCTCAATCTGAACTCTGATCCTAAAGTCTGATTATATTTTGAAACAAAAAAGGGTTCACAATATTTGCCAATCTTTTAATCTCTTGATTTTTCTATCGGGGTATCGTTGATGTGGTGAGAGATAAATCTCATATTTATGAGTAGGTATTAGCATCATTAGAAAGGGGGTATCATTATAAACGCAATTGTATTTCTGTGAACGATATTTAACCACAGGCGCCACAGGGGAGCAGATTTGAATATTATGCCTACACGTACAAAAAGCAACTAGTCGTCTACTATCATGGTCAATAAGATATCTACCGGACAGCATGACTAAGATAATGTGGACATCAAATTTTATGTTAATGGGTATTAGTGGATGTGACAAAAACATAAGTTGCAAAATTGATGAATAGAATAAAGGAAAAGTAGAAGGTACAGTAGTCAAAGGAGCTAGGGATTAAAGAAATTCAACAAAAGTCAGAGAGAAAACAGGAAATGTAGGCTTAAAGTAGGAATAATAATTTTAACATGTACGTTTTATACCCATTACGAACCTAACTTTTAAGTAGTGCAGAACAAATATCTGCAGTTTTCAAACTTTTCATATTACGTGATGCACTTTGCAAAGTTACCGATAGAGCAGCTTTGCAGCAAATCCCAGTAGGGTTGAACAGTGTGTAGATAGTTACATAGATACCTATAGTATTTCCTGGATTGTTGGATTGTTATGCAGTCTAGATCTAGCTGTACGAACCTACCTAAAAGTAACGTAACACACATAACTACCTATTGTCCTGGATGGACTAATTGAACATAACTAAAGCGAGTTTAAAAAGTATAATACCTAGGTATTAACCATTACTTACCTCTCTAATTACCTATATTTCTATGAAAAAGCTAAAAAACGGAACCGACCAAATGATATTTTAAACATTTTATGACCTACCTATTCCAAAGACACAGACTGGAGCCAAGTTTTCTACATTGTAATGATACTATAATTGATCCACAGATACAAACTTGCGAGGTTCATTTTCCCCCGGATCTTATGTAGTGCAATTCCGCCTATGAACTGAGAAGAGACCTAGTTACCGATCCTTATCAGCGGAAGTCTCATTCTAGATCAAGCAGATCTCACTACATACATCCGCACACATACGAATGTAGATCAAGAGAAAAGATTACAGGCCGCACATCCAGTTTTAA
>NW_007388436.1:0-1745 GCF_000475195.1 Diaphorina citri
CGAAATATTTGAAAAAATATTTGTAAATAAATCGAATAAACTGAAGAAAATAAAAAAATAATTGCTTAAAAAAATGGAAATTATTCCTTTTATTTGCATAAAAAAATACGACTTTTGTCTCAGAATTGACAATTCTCATGATTTTCAAATATTTACTCATATGAAAGAAGAAAAAATTAAAAAAATTATACCGCAAAAATTTTTCAGTTACGTATGTACTTCTCGAGATATGCCCATTTTAACGCGAGCGAAAGATGAAAGATGTGGCAACAGTGCATGACTAGCGATACGTCATTCCATAGTTAGGCGAGTAGGTACTGCGAGTAGGTATACCTACTATACGCATGTGATTCTAGCGCACTTGTTACTTTCCTTATCCTAAGGGAAGGAAAGTAATGTAATCGGGTCAAATTTTCGATGGTCAGTTTTTAATGAAAAAAACACGTTTTGAGGTCCCGAGAGCCTAAATCCAAAGTTTCAGCCATTGGTCCGTGTGTGTGTGTGTGTCTGTCTGTGCGTCTGTCTGTCTGTAAACAAAATATCTCGAGAACGGTAAGAGCTAGAGACTTGAAATTTGGTCTGTGCGTCTGTCTGTCTGTAAACAAAATATCTCGAGAACGGTAAGAGCTAGAGACTTGAAATTTGGTATGAATCTTTCAAGTGTCTGTCTGTGCGTCTGTCTGTCTGTAAACAAAATATCTCGAGAACGGTAAGAGCTAGAGACTTGAAATTTGGTATGAATCTTTCAAATGTGACAAGAATGCGACACGAAACTCCTGGTTAAGACAGGTGCAACGGTTGGCGGCATTTTACCGCTTTTTGGCGGTTTTCGGTGTAATTTAACAATATCTCGGGAACGGTATAAGCTAGAGACTTGAAATTTGGTATGTAGTTCACAAATGTGACAAAGATGCAACACAAAACGTTTGGTTGAGATGGTTGCTGCGCTTGGCGCTGGAAAGATGCCGTCGTTCCCAGCAGCTTTAGAGGGTTGAAATGTACTAATGGCCCATTCCAACTTCTTATGTGTTACTACATTTTTCGGGCCCTGAAGAGTCTACATAGGATAGGTTTACTATCTCCTTTGTCCTTTGAAGAAGAACGGAAAGATGCCGTCGTTCCCAGCAGCTTTAAAGGGTTGAAATGTACTAATGGCCCATTCCAACTTCTTATGTGTTACTACATTTTTCGCTAGTTCCCAGTCGTCCTTTTGGGTTTCCTGAGAGGAGTTCCAGGCCGCGCTGTGTCACTAGGATTCACGTAGTCGAAGGATTCAGATCCTGGGAAGTGTCTCTATGAGAGTCTCCAGGGTCTCTTTTCCCAGGCCGCGCTGTGTCACTAGGATTCACGTAGTCGAAGGATTCAGATCCTGGGAAGTGTCTCTATGAGAGTCTCCAGGGTCTCTTTTTCACGTAGTCGAAGGATTCAGATCCTGGGAAGTGTCTCTATGAGAGTCTCCAGGGTCTCTTTTCCCGTTTGAGTCCACTCCCCATTGGGTTTCTTGATGGTCCCCAATGTGACTGGCTCTTTTGCCATGATTTTCTGGAGTCTCGCTGCCTCAGAGGTTTTTCTAATCTCGTGGCATAGATTTCTCCATCCGGCTCTCTTAGCCGTACGAATGGCCTTGTTGTATTCTTTTAACGACTGGTGGTAAGACTCCCAGTCCGCCCAGTCGTTGTTAACCTTAGCTCTGTTAAACAGCCTTCTCGTGTGTTTCCTTAGTTTTGAGAGCTCTTGAGTCCACC